>NC_051184.2:31168229-31258229 GCF_013339695.2 Rhipicephalus sanguineus | reverse complement strand
TTACGTGCCAGAACCGCGATATGATTATGAGGCACGCCGTAGTGGAGGGCTCCGGAAATTTTGGTCATCTGGTGTTCTTTAACGTGCACTGACATCGCACAGTACACGGGCCTCTAGCATTTCGCCTCCATCGAAATGCGATCGCCGCGGCCGGGATCGAACCCGCGGCCATCGGGTCAGCAGCCGTAACCGCTACGCCACCGCAGCGGTCTTTGTTAAAACAGTCTGGAGCTGCAGTAAAACGGCATGTCATAGATAAATCAACAGTATAAATGTACCATGTAGTCATATAAACACCGCTTTTCTTCGCTTAACATAAACACATAAATAAAGGTGTTCGCCTATAACTTGGCAAAACGTTGTCGTGTTGGTGGTGCAATATTTTGAATTTTTATATCGTGGCGCAGTATTCGAAACACACTAAACGGACATTTTGTAGCGTTAGCTACACTGGCCTAGGCGAGCCAGTTTCGCGTGCCTCCTCAAGAGCCGTGCTGCGCATGCGCGAGGATCAGTGATGTCACACATTTAGCGCACCGGAGCCGGCACCTCCCGCGCACTCCGCCGCGTGCGACTCGCCGCCGCCGGTCTGCGCTTTCCAGACGTGACAGATGTACTGGCAACGGCGCGCGCGCAGCTATTCGCCTTCGCTGTGCAGTCGCCGTCTGACACTGCGCTGGAGCCGCTTGATATCGCCTCTGACTGGTGTTTGCCAGTGTGGTATATGGAGAAGGAGAGCGCAAATGCTGCTCAACGGCGCAGACGAGTGGAGAAGCTTAACTCATGGGATCGCGAAGTAGTTGCCTGGCAAAATAAATATACATGTGCCACAAAATACGTATACCGTGTGTGTGTCATTGGAGCAGCAGTAAGCATGATAATCAAGCTAATCCTAGACAATCAGGAAAGCTAAGAATAATCAGCTGAACATTTGCTAACGCTAGGTCATCCTGACATAGCCGAGCTAAGCCACTGCAACATTTTTTCGACCTCGCCTATATAGGTCGGATCGGTGTGAATTTTAGCGAATGGTGGCGGCAACAGCACGTCCGAAGCATTTCCATGTGTTACACTGTCGAATGCATCCGATATTATAACGTGAGCGCTGACTATGTAGTTCGTCGTCTTCATGTGTACACGCATATCATCGTAATCAGGTCGATTCCACGAAAGATCGAAAAAGGGTGTATATTTGATGTTTCCGATTTTCCTGATAATTTTGTATGTTGTGCACATATGATTGCACAGCACGAAATCGCAGTTCGTTTTCAAATAAAAAATTTTTTCATCACAGCAAAATTCGACAAGTGTCGCCGGTTGACGACGACCATTTTACGAAGAATGCGTTTTCGTAACTTCGGAACCATGCTGGCAGCCACTGAAGCTATATATTACAAATATCTTTCTTTTTGGCGGAAGTAGAAGTAAAGAGGAAATAGCTCTTATCATTTCATGGAATTCTGAGTAAATTATGTATTTTTAAAAAATCACGAAAAACGCTGTGTTTTTGAAAATCAGTCAAATTTGGGACGTTATGGCTACTTCTGTGAACATCTTAGCTTGTTCATATTTGCAGTATGAATAGGCCTTTATGTGAATAATGAACATCTGCATTTGTATTTCTCTAATAATTTTCAAAGTAGTAAATTTTCATGCTCGAAACACCAAAAAGAGAAAAGTGCTCCTCCATTCAAAAATCTATAATAAAAAAAACCCAATCTCAATTTTGTTCAAAGTCCCCCAAAATGTTCTCAAAGGACTGCAGAATGATATTATGAAAAAACATGTTGCATCATTTTTATTACAACAAAAGCAGAAAATGTCAAACATTGTGTTTCCAGAGCGTGGTGGCTACTGCGCAAAGGACATCTCTAGTAACAAGAAAATACAGTAACACGTCTTTTTTTCTTTTCTGAGCTTCGCTAAACAACAGTAATGATCTATGGTCGGAAATTGGGAACTGTTTTGTAAAGAAAAAGACCGTTACAATTAAATGCATTCGCGTGGTTTGCGACTTCACGCCAGTGTTAGACATCCCTCAGTCCACAGTATGCACTTTCAGTTGTAGCCTCCTTTTCTTTCATCTATTTCAGTTGAGTATAATTCATATCTTGAATGCTAAAGAACGCATTCCCTCCATGCGTCTCTTATGATGATGTGCTGTGCCAGAATTGAGAGATTGGTATAAAAGCCAAGGTCTCTTCATGAATGGAAATGAATTTCTGGAGAGCGGTCGCCAAGAGGTGTGGTTTTTGTTGGCCCAAATGTGTACGTTGTCAAACCTTATGTGATCAATGCAGAGTTTAAAAAGAATCGTTTACGCGAAGATTGGTGGCAGCAGTTCTGGCCACGGACAAAACACGTTTTGTTTGCATTGCATCTGCTTTGTTTTGCATATCCTTCTTTCTCTTGAAGGAGTGCTGGCAGATCTGGTTTCCCTCTTGAATTGAGCGCGCATCCTGCTTCATGACCCTCCGCAAAAGAGTCTTGATCCGATATCTTCTACGTAATGAAAATTCTGCTGCAGCGGAATTTTCTTTTTGTGCACCATGAGGCAGTCCGTACAAAATCTCGTCCATGGCTATAACCCCTACCCATAGCCACCTTCAGAGCGTAGGATAGTGATCGCATCAAAGTGAAGCACAATTTGGATGCTTAACTTCTATCTCAGGTGGTGTTTGGCTGACTGGCACAGCCGTACTCGTTGCTGTCGTCTGCTCAGGCGGGCGTCCATCGCGCCGCCCTTTGCACCTGTCCGCCTAACGCATGCTACTCCGTTTACACGAAGGCGTGTAGCGCGGGCCACTCGATCCGCCACACGATGCGCACGGTGTGGATCCAGAGACCGGGCGGGAGAGCGACGAGCGGTGAAAAATGTATCGTGTAACCAACGCAATCGACACCCCAGCTTTTTCTCGTGCACAGCGACAAAGCCTGGCAAACAATGTGTGGCTGCTGTGCTTAGGTTGCACTGCGGTAGTCGCCGTTCACCACTGCCGCCATTTGCGATTTCTCACATTCTTACAATGCATGATCGACTCAGCTACACATATTTCGCGTTTAGCTTCGTTACTTCTATATAAGCTCATTTACTAAAAAAAAAAAATTATCCAGAGGAATGAAAATGTCCGTGCTGCCCGTCGACGAGGAATGTAAGTGGTGTCGCAAATGCATTTAATTGGAACGATGTTTTTTTTTCTTTACAAAACAGTTCCCACTTTCCAACAATAGATCATTACTGCTGTTTAGCGAAGCTCAGAGAAGAAAAAAGACGTGTTACTGTATTTTCTTGCTACTAGAGATGTCCTTTACGCAGTGGCCACCACGCTCTGGAAACACAATGTTTGACATTTTCTGTTTTTGTTCTGATAAAAATGATGCAACATGTTTTTTCATAATATCATTCTGCAGTCCTTTGAGAACATTTTGGTGGACTTTGAACAAAATTGAGATTGGGTTTTTTTTATTATAGATTTTTGAATGGAGGAGCACTTTTCTCTTTTTGGTGTTTCGAGCATGAAAATTTACTACTTTAAAAATTATTAGAGAAATACAAATGCAGAGGTTCATTATTCACATAAAGGCCTATTCATACTGCAAATATGAACAAGCTAAGATGTTCACAGAAGTAGCCATAGCGTCCCAAATTTGACAGATTTTCAAAAACGCAGCGTTTTTCGTGAATTTTTAAAAATACATAATTTACTCAGAATTCTATGAAATGATAAGAGCTATTTTCTCTTTACTTCTACTTCCGCCAAAAAGAAAGATATTTGTAGTATATAGCTTCAGTGGCTGCCAGCATGGTTCCAAAGTTACGAAAACGCATTCTTCGTAAAATGGTCGTCGTCAACCGGCGACACTTGTCGAATTTTGCTGTGTTTAAAAAAATTTTTATTTGAAAACGAACTGCGATTTCGTGCTGTGCAATCATATGTGCACAACATACAAAATTATCAGGAAAATCGGAAACATCAAATATACACCCTTTTTCGATCTTTCGTGGAATCGACCATCAGGCGTTCCGTACACGCAAGATCCTTTTAACGACCGTTATGACGAATAGACTCCACATAATTCGCTATGCAGCTAGTCGTGCTCTCGCACAAAAGGCGCGAACGTTTGCGATGCGTTCGTTATTATGCAAATTTGTCACCTCTCACGAAAACATTTACATATGTTCCAATAATCATCCCACAATGCATCGTTGCCACATAACCACCACGACGCCAGCGTGCTGCACTGCAAGGGCGAGACAGCTCCTCCTAAGTTAACGAATGACCCAAAGTTCGATATGTCCTTCGTTCGTTACGAAGGTTGTTACATACACGAGTACCGGCCAGTAAGTGTGACGTGTTCGATATAGAGCGTAATTCGAAATATCCGGGTTTGCTGTATACGGCTTCGAACACTCGTGTAGTCGCTTCCGAGTTAATTTCGAAGATGAGGGAGAATGCAATACGCACTGTAGTGCCCGAGGAGGTTACAGGATAATGCTCTAAATATAAACGTGAGCGATCGCGACGGAGCTTCTGCAGCCTGTCACTTTGTGACAGATTGAGCGGCTGTGTTTCCTTTATCAATTTTTTTTTTCGTTCAAGGAACAGTGCGCAGTGAGCGCCGTGGTCATTCTGGCAGTCCCCGCAAAGCTTGATCGAGTAAACAGGACAGCTGACATATTGTGTATCTCATGCTTGTCCTGACGACAGAGCTACATACATAGCCGCCAAATCAAAAGAAATTGAAGAAAGGGACGGCATGAAGGTTAAAGGGACACTAAAGGGGAACGCCTAAACTTGTTTAGACTGCTAGGGTAGCCTCTTGAAATCTCTATTTTTCGTGAATTTAGCGGTCAGAAGTAGATTACGATAGGGGCGGGGGGGCTCGATGAGGGCTGAACTTTAAGTTTTAAAGGAAAAGAGGGAAACGAGTTTTCTTGCATTAGTTAATTTAAATTTCACTATGTCAATAACACCACTGATGCCGCGAGTAGATGTTTGATAAGTCATATAACACACAAAAGCAAAAGACAGTTACGCGACGCCATGACTCGCCATGGCATCGCGTGCGTTATTATCACGTCGCGTGCGTTTATTGCAAAAATGGGTTATTACTGGAGATAGTGAAGGCAAAACTTGTCGGTTAAAATGGTAGCTTGGTTATTCGGCTCTTTAGCAGGGCTTCGTGGGCAAAGATTGACATGGATCGATATTATGTTTTCTTCTTCACATGGAGAACGGGTGAAGGGCAATGCGATCGCTAGTGGCGCCAAGGATAATGTGCTCCGCCAAAACAATACATGACGTTCAATTGCACGTATACACAGACATTATATTGTTAACAGGAAGTTGATAGAAGCAAGTCACGTCTGTAGTGATTTCTGCAATGTAATACCGCCAGGGCCCGCAGTAGATATCCGTTTATTACCGTTTAAGAGAAAAAAAAATAACTAATGCATTCAAGCGGGAAAAAATAATCATGGAACGGCTCAATGCGGTAACTCCTCCACCTCTGCACTCGCGGTAGTGGATGGCGACGGAGCCCTAAGCTCAGCCGCTAGCAAAGAGCGCGGTTAGGCTAGCAAAGAGCGCCATAGCCGAGCAGGCCGCCATAGCTTTAGCGATGATCGACCCCTCGCACACCAGCGTCTTCACAGACTCCCGCGCCGTCATTCGGGCTTACGAAACCGGCAATATCGCGCGTGAAGCAGCCCACATTTTACATACACTCTAGCACACGGGCTCGCATTAAACTCCTCAGGACATTTCAATAAAGCTCTTGACCTACCGACCGACCGACTGCAATGTACTTCGCCACACATTTTTCGTAATGAACGCCTCGACACTGGCGTCATCCTCGGAATTCCTTGAAAGAATTCGTAAATGGCGACGTGTCAGTCGGCTCTGTTTGAGATCTCGAAGGCTATGCTGTCGCTAATTGTATTTATATATATATATATATTATATATATATATATATATTATATATATATATATATATATATAACATACCTTACAGGCTCTCGTTAGAGCATAGGGTAAGGGGGGCATACAGAAAAAAGAAAGAGCAATGAACACGTATACAGTTGAACTATACAAATTGAATACTAACAGCAATAATGAAACATTGATTACAAAAAAAATACAGTCACCAATTCAATGCACATCCATACAAATGTCTATGAAATGATACTAGGTGTAGTGAGAGAGTAGTTTCTCGCGGAACGCGTTGTTGTTAGTTATTGAAACTATTACGTCGGGAAGATCATTCCACAGTGAGATTGCCTGCGGCAAAGCAGATAGGTTGAATGCGAGTGTTCTGCCAAAAATACGCCTAAAGCTCCGCTTATTTCACATGCGTGCAGACATGCGATCCGGTGTGTTTAGGGGGAAAGGGGATGGATTTCTGCTATGAATGTACTTGTGAAACAACACAAGGAGGGCTATTTTGTGGCGGATATCCAATGGCTGTAAACCGATCTCGCGTTTAATTTGTGATACACTACTATGACGTTGGTAGTTCTGAGTGATGAAGCGGGCTGCTCTGTTTTGAATGGCTTCGATCATCTGTGTTAAATAGAGTTGATAAGGTGACCAAACTGGCGAGACATATTCTAACTGTGGACGTACGAATGTTAAATAGGCTATTTTGCGGACTCTCAATGTGAGTAATGTAGATTTCGACGCAAATAACCTAGTGTTTTAGATGCCTTGGAGCAAATGGAAATATGTGGGAAGACCATGAAAATTTAGAGTCAATAATAACCCCTAGATATTTGTATGAGGTGGTTCGAGATACTTCGCTATTGTTAATTTTATATGAAAAAGTGGAAAGCGAGTTTTTTTCGGGAAACCGAGATTATTTTACATTTTGAAGTGTTCAAGCTCATTAACCACTTGGCACACCAACTGCAAACGAGGTCTAGGTCACTTTGAAGGGCCTCATGATCACAGGAAGATGTTATGGTTCGATAAATGACACAGTCATCTGCGAAAAGGCGTGTGCGGGATGAAATGTTAGTAGGCAGATCATTGATGAAGATTAGGAAGAGTAGAGGGCCAAGGACGCTACCCTGAGGCACTCCTGGAGTGAATTCTGCGACATCTGAATGAGAATCATTTGCAGATGTGAACTGTTCACGAAATGAAAGAAAATTTCGGAGCCGTGATAGCGTTAAGTAGTCCAATTTAAGTGAAGACAGTTTGGAAATCAGACGACAATGGGCGACACGGTGCTTCGAAAAATCTAGGAAAGTGCAGTCTGTCTGTGCGTTCATGTCCAAGTTAGTCTGTAGGTCTGAAATCCAGTAGTTGTGTATCGCAAGAGAAACCTTTCCTAAAGCCATGTTGTGCGGAGCTACAAAAATTGTTTGATTCAAGATGACTGTAAATGTGCCGGAAGCATTCGGCGGAGCCGGAAACTTGTCATCGCGGGGCCATGGTTTGAACGCAAACGTATTCAAATTGTGTACTTGCCTTTTATACCGGTGCCAATCGCTGTGGTTGTGTTCCTCACAGCATGGAACACGAATTTCGGAGCTGCCACGGCCGTCGACACGGCCGTTGACGGGAGACCTGTAAATGAAGGCAGCGATTTCAGCGCTCGATCGGTGATCCGTCACACTAGGAAGTATATAGGCTTAGAGCGTAATGGTGTTGAACGCAACCCCGCCCTCATGCCCTGAGCATCCCAGCTTCATTTAGCTTTCTTGAAAGTTAATGCCAGTGGTTTCTAAACGTAAGCCGATATAAGGCTGATAGTAATGCTGAAGTAGATTGGACCATAAGTTGGTAACAAAAGGTAGAGTCCACTCGGACTCACTCAAGAAATATATTTTGCGTTTAGGGGTCACTCGGACTCAGACTCACCAATATTTTCCTCAACTGGACTCACTCTGACTCAGACTCACTAAAACTTCCTTCAACTGGACTCACTCGGACTCAAACTCACCAAAATATTACTCACCCAGTCTCACTCACTCAGACTCATGGCCCGATCTAAGTCTGAGTGATTCTGAGTGAGTGGACTCATGAGTGAGTTTACCGACCTATGCTGATAACTGCATGGGCTGAATTGATAGGAAGAAGCGGATATTACTTTCGCAGGAAATAAAAAGAAAACACTCGATGAATTTACAGGAATTTCACTAAACAAAATTAAATTTGATAAACTGGAGCGTACATATTGCAAATATTAAATACCTGGCTATAGTCAGGTATTTGAGACGTCACACCCACTTGAGAAAGGATCTGGTACCATAAAGGTTGATTTGTAGAGTTCAACGTCCCAAAGCGACCCACCCAGGCAACTGTGAAACAATGATGCCAGTATTGCGGCAAGCACCGTCAGCCTTCTCTGTCCGCCCACCTAGGTAGCTTAGCACGTAGGATGTCGCGCTTCTAAGCTCGAGGGCGCGAGTTCGATTCCCAGACACGGCGGCCGCATTTTGATGGGGGGCGGAATGCAAATAATTAACAGTGCTTAGATTTAAGCTAATTCACGTTAAAGAACCCCATGGTGGTCGAAATTTCCGCAGCCCCCCGCTACGGCGTCTCTCATGATCTTGTGGTTTTGAACACGTGAAGAAGAGAGATAGAAAGAAAGAGGAAGAGAAAACTCGAGAGAAATAAAGGGAACAAAGAAATAAAAATATAGAAAGACAGAGGAAGGCATAGAAAAAGAGAAAATAGATAGAAATAAACAAACACGAAAAAAAAAGAAAGAAAAAAAACAGAGAGCAAGACAGAAAGAGAAAAATAAAGAGAAATAAAGATAGAAATAGCGAGAAAGAGAAATGGAGAGAAACAAATAGAAAGGAACAGATGAAAAAAAAAAGATACAAGAAAGAAAGAAAAAAATAGAGAGAAACTAGGAAGGCCACCCAGCTGCACTCTTCCTTCACGCTTGCCACTTCTAGTGTGAATTAAGCTGCCTTAATTTTTTTTTAGAGTCGTCGTGTGTTTCTTGTATACTTTAAATCTGTCGCGAAGCATGCGTATCACTTCATTTTTGATCCTATACCCGTCTGCGGTTGCATGCTAGGCGTACAGCCAGGCGCCTAAGCTCTCCAGAATATTCATTTAAAAACCTATTCTATCCTAGTAGGGGAGAGAGAGAGAGAGAAAGCAAAAGAAAATCAGGGAGCTTAACCATAGCTCACCGGATCTGCTACCCTACGCTGGTAGAGAGGGAGGAATTTCGCACAGTGATTTAGGGCTAACTATATACTATCTCTTCAAATAGAAGCAAGAAAAGGAAAAACCCCTTCCCCCAGCACAGGGTAGCCAGCCGGTCTAAGAACTGGCTAACCTCCCTGTCTTTCCTTGTTTCTTCCTTCCTTCCTTCAAATAGAAGCATGTTGTCCTTGGACTCGACCAATCGGGGGGGGGCGGGGGGACTCTGCGACGATACCTTGCCCCCTCCCCCTAATGGGGAACCCTGCTCACGCCCATGAGTGGGAGAGAGAAACTACACATGGAAACGACGAGTTCCAGCGTATACTCCTGTCTCGAAGTGTTACAGGTGCCGTATATCCAAAAAAAAAAAAAATCGGCAGGAAGTGGAAGATGGAAGCTTGCGATGAAAATATCCGTAAACAGGGGATGGGTGCTCGAGCCGACGTTTCGACAAGTGGACTTGTCTTCTTCAAGGCTGGAAGTTCCAGCCTTGGAGAAGACGAGTCCACTTGTTGAAACGTCCCCTAGAGCACCCACCCCCTGTTTATGGATTTTTTTCAGATGCCTTATATGCAGGTTAATTATCGATCGGACTTACCGGCGACCGCTCCGGCAACTGGAGACACGACGCTCCTGGTCGCATCGAGAATGGCCCCTGGTGCCGAGGCAACGGTGCGAGTGAGCGCATTATCCGTCAGAGGTGCTGCCACGTCCCTCACTCTGTCCAGAGCGCTTCTCGCTAACGAAAACATCGTCCCTGTGATCTGTGGCTCCTTCCACCTCGTCACTTAGCACAACACCGCCCAAGAGAGAAAAAAGCAGGCGTTCGTGTCGCTCGGATCACGACCGCGGACCGCCTCGAAACGACGCAGTAAGTCAGTGCAACCAACCTCAAACGATCCATTTGTTTTGTTTGCTTTTTGAAGCATCTATTTCTTGTTCAACTGGGTTATCGATCACTGATAACTGTCATATATGGTCAAGCGGCATTGTTTGAAAACGCGCTCGCTTGAACAATGGCACGTACGTACATCAGTGCGTTTCCCCGAGTAATAAAAAAAAAGCACACACAAACAGTCTACGGTGTATTGTATAGGTATAGCTCTATAAAGAACGGGGCCCGCGACGTATACTGGGGTGCATCTGCGTGCGTCACTCCTCACAGACTCAACATCTAACGATTCATTTCATTTTGCGCGCTCGGTGGGTTCGCGGAGCGAGCGAGCGCAATGAATTGCAAAACTCTTGCGTTCCAGTAGTATATGGTATAGACAGGCGTGCGCAGGATTCCCCATTAGCTATAGGGTGGGCATTGTTTCATCGCAGCGCATTGCCCCCCCCTCCCCCCCCTCTTTTGGCCGAGTCCAAATCTCAATGGATGACAAAAAAAGTGAAATCCATCCCTCCCTTCTACGTCAGTGACTGGGAGGGCACTAAATTTCGGTGCCCTTCCGACTGCTAAAGTTCAGCTTAGCACGGCCGTAGAGAAGCCAAAAGGACTTTGAGCGAGTCGGTGTGTAGATTGCTTAGTTATGCTCGACTGTGGCTTAAAATACATTTTGTTAAAAAATGGGGGGTGGGGGGGTCGGAAGAGAAGAGACAAAAGTAAGCGCTGCTTCACTTTCTTCTCTTCTCCCCCTTTCGCGTAGAGAAGCGGCCGTCGTATAAGTGACATCATCGTCGTTTTAAGTTTAATTCGTTCTAATGTGTTGTACACAACATATAGTATATAGAACAGAATTAGAGGCGATGTTACAACTGCATCGCTTCATATACGGAGCGATGCAGTTATAACATTTGCGCATAACATTCTCGCAACGCCGTACGTATACGTACGACGTTGCGCGAACGTATGGCAAGCTGATGCATGCATGACACAACTTCGCCGCCATGGAAAGAAATGCACGCTGGCTCGCTACCGTTTCTTTCTATGTCCTTACTACCACTTTATAACTTAAAATTAGCCTGCCTGGTTGTAGAATGAAAGTCTTTATGCCAGTGCGAATGAAACTGTAAGGCAGATTGGTAGATATAAGTAGTGCCGTAAAACAGTGATCCCCGCTATCGGCCATGCCATGCTGAATGCGCCGGTTCTCGTCCGATCCCCGAAGCTAAAGGGGTATTCAGACGGGGGAGAAATGCTCGGGGGATAAAGGCGGAGCCTAGTGACGTCAGCTCGCGAGGACAACCCACGAAACATGGAACCACTATAAAATGTTTTATAGAGCATTATAGAGGTTTTAAACGTTTTAAATACATTTTATAGATGTTTTGTGTTTCATGGGAAGTCTCCACAAATGCCCCCCACTCACACGGACGAGGCGAACGGAGGGGGAGACCAGTGTTACTAGACTACTCTGGTGGCTTGCACCACTCGTTTGACGAGCTGCAGACGACCATGCAGCTGCAGACTGTACTACTAAAACTTTAGCGCAAAACGAGCACGGCGGACAAAGAAACGACGAAGACAGGCGCCTGTCTTCGTCGTTTCTTTGTCCGCCGTGCTCGTTTTGCGCTAAAGTTTTATTATTATGGAATACCAACTAGCCCGCTCTCACACCTTGCTGCAGACTGTACACCCGCTGCTGCTCTCTGCAGGAGCAAGTGCAACAATGTGGCCAAACAAGAGCCCGAAATTTCGCTATATCCCCCACCGCCGGGGGACTGTTTGTCCTTTCGGGGAAAAGGTCCCCGTCTCCTCCGAGGAGGCGCGGGGGGATCACGCCCACTCGCTACTCCGTGACGTCGCGGTCACGTGATCCGCTATCCCCCCGTCTCCCCCGAGCATTTCTCCCCCGTCTGAATACCCCTTTAGCAGCATTGGGCTTGGTCAGTACTTGCGAGGGAGACCACATGGGAACACCGAGTGCTGATGGCGCCTTTCTTTTTTCGTCCTCGATTTACATTGGTTATTTACTTTTATTACAAGTCAAGATCGAGTCATTGGTAAGGCACATTGGTAGATATAAGTAATGTCGTAAAACAGTGCTTCGATCCCGCCATCGGCCATACCATGCTGCAGTAAAACCGCCAGCTCTGTCTTAAAAGCAAAGTATTCGCTGAATCTTTTAACAAAGGTAGCTTACCAGCTTCATTCAAAAAAAGCGCATACCGTACTGATCCTGAAAAGTGAAGACCCTGTACAACGGAAACATGTGTCAAGCTGGGCGGATAAGATTGACTAATGTTGACTACAAAATACTAATGAAAGTTCTAGCCAAGGAGGTTAAAAAACCTCCTTGGTTCTAGGGATGCGGTTGCAAACAGTCATATGTACATTGGTTGGTCCGCACCAGACCTGTGAAATAAAAGGAAGGTCAATTTTTACGAATATTCATACAACACGAAGCATATTGGAGTGCTGTGACGCTTCAGAGGAGTTATAAATGTTGCAAATTGATCTTGCGAAAGCTTTTGATCTAGTTTGTCATAGCATTCTAAGATGTTAGAACATTTTGGCGCTGGCTCTGTGATACTCCAGGGTGTTAAAATGGCTTATGACAATTGTTCAACAAAGTCCATTGTGAACCGCCAGTTAACTGAAAGAATTAATGTATGTTCACCTGTAATGCAAGGTTGCCCACTTTCGCCATTATTATTTGCTTTGTACATAGAACCCATCTGTGTAGCTATTACAAAAAATTCAAGTTTTCAAGGTTTTCATTTAGAGAAGCATGTGAGGCGAAGATATTAGCATATGCTGATGATGTTGCCGCATTTTGCAGCAATCAGGAGAGCGTAACCTTTTCCATGAACGTTGTGCGAAGGTTTTGGGACGCTACTGGTAGCATTGTAAACTTAGACAAGTGTGCCGGCCTATGGCATGGAAATTGAGAAATGTTCCCAGCGGTCTACGAATGAGTGAAATGGTTAAATAAGCCTAATACCTATCTCGGTGTACCACTAGACAAATATCGAAAAAATGATGACCTGTGGGCTGAAGAAACCGAAGAGCTCTCTGTTCTGACGCAGAAATGGGGAGGACGTGATACAACCGTCTTCGCACGTGCGACAATATGCAACGTCTTCTTGGTATCGCGGTTGGTCTATACTCTGTTCCAGAAGTTCCGTGCAGCACTGTGGAAGAATCCTGTAGCCTTGGCTCTGCTGCACGGAACTTCTGGAACAGAGTCTGGAACAGAGTACTCTGTTCCAGAAGTTCCGTGCAGCACTGTGGAAGGCTCGTGTAGCCTTGGCTCTGTTGCACGGAACTTCTGGAACAGAGTATACTTCTTGCTGTCGTGCTCCAGGATCAACATTCAGAGGATTCATATACAGGGTGTCCCAGCGATCACGCAGCACGATTTAAAAAAAGAGCAACGGCGTTACGCGAAGCAAACCTACTGCATATTGTTCCTAGCACACTGGAGTAGCCACTGCTATTTGTTTCATTAATGAGGTTTGATGAATTAGTCATAATTATATTTGTAACTCGACAAGTACTCACCTAATTGTCAAAATGTCAATGAGGCGTATGTAGGCATGTTCAAAGGACATCTAACTGCGCAATTTTTAACAACGTACTAATTACGTGCTCATTTTTTCCGGCTGTTAAAGAAAGCCCGCGAAATATGAAAAATAACACGGGACTACGCTCCCACCCGCAAAGGAAACCAGCGCCCTCAAATAAGCTTACTGCAAACAACCGCTTTGCCTGTTCGTTGCGATAGACAGCGCTCCGCATTTTGGCAAGGGTACAGGTCGGGAAAAAATGAGCGCGCAATTAGCACGTTGTTAAAGTAGCGCAATTAGATGCCATTTGTGCATGCCTACATACGCCTCATTGACATTTTGACAATTAGGTGAGTACTTGTGGAGTTACAAATATAGTTATGACTAATTAATTAAACCTCATTAACGAAAAAAGTAGCAGTGGCTACTCCAGTGCACTAGGAACAATATGAAGAAGGTTCGCTTCGCGTAACGCCGTTCCTCTTTTTTTTAAATCGTGCTGCGTGATAGCTGGGACACCCTGTATAGGCTTAGGGCAGTTTACGTATGCCAGTCCCAGTATGAACGGACAAGCCGCAACAACCGTTTCTTAAGAGTAAAAAGAGGAGGGTTGTCCTTACCACACCTATTCTTGAGGCAAGTTGTTTCAAGGTTTCTTTTTATACGTGACCAGTGCGACCCATTTTTACGGGCTTTTTTTGTTGTTGTTTTTAAATCAGGCTTGCATCAGCTTTTCCAAACTTTATTACTGCTTCAAATGATGAGCTGCGTTATGGTGTCAATAGCTTTATGCGAGGAGTTGTTTCGGCTTTTCGATTTCTCAGTGCCAGATTTAGTTTAGATTATCTGGCTAATGTCACTCGAAAGCGTTTGATGAGAGATTCGATTGAAAGTGTTTTTCCTGTTCCTTTGTATCGATCTATGTATAGTGGAGACCAAGGAGAAGACGTCTTGAAGAAAGTGAAAAAAAATGATCGTACCTGCCGGAGTAAAAACGGTCTTTTTTTAAGTTACACACTGATACGCTGCCGGTCAAAACGTGGCTAGAACAAGGCGACTTCTTACCGTGGGAATCCAATTGCTTACTGTGTCGAAAACCACAGTCGGTAGAGCACGTCTTTATCGATTGCTAGGACACATTTTTATTTTGGGATGTTCTACAAAGTACACTTAAGAAGAATTTCCCACTTACACCACGTGGGATTCGGTTCTTAGCAATACTAGAACCACGACTTTTAAAATGCGATACGATTTTTCTCCTTGGCTTGCACAGTATATGGCAAAGCCGCATGGCAGTATGGCATTGGGATTTAGATGCTCGGCCAGTCCGTATTTATTTTATTGAACAAATGTACAATTTGCGTGAAGTCTTTGCAAGACTTTGCTACGATGATGATAATAATATCTGGGCTTTAACGTCCCAAAACTACGATACGATTATGAGAGACGCCGTAGTGGAAGGCTCCGGAAACTTCGACCACCTGGGGTTCTTTAACGTGCACCTCCATCTAAGCACACAGACCTCAAACATTTTCGCCTCCATCGAAAATGTAGCCGCCGCGGCCGAGATTCGGTTTCCGGCCTAAATAGTAAGCCTATAGCCTTTGGAAGTTTTTTTTTTTTTTCGATATTTCAAAGTTTCGTCGAAATCAAACGAAATCGATCAGGGACCATTTTCCGCCTAAATAGTAAGCCTATAGCCTTTGGAATTCTAGCATTTTTCGATATTTCAAAGTTTCGTAGAAATAAAATGAAATCGATCAGGGACCATTTTCCGCTTAAATAGCAAGTCTTTGGAAGTCTTGCATTTTTCGATTTTTCAAGGTTTCGTAGAAATCAGATGAAATCGACCAGTGACCATTTCCCGCCTAAATAGGAAGCCTATAGCCTTTGGAAGTCTTGCATTTTTCAATTTTTCAAAGTTTCGTCGAAATCAAACGAAATCGATCAGGGACCATTTTCCGCCTAAATAGTAAGCCTATAGCCTTTGGAAGTTTTGCATTTTTTCGATTTTTAAAGCGTTGTCGAAATTGCCTTATATCGATTTTGGGTCCACATCTAGCCTAAATAGTAAGCTTACAGCCTTTGCAATTATTGTAATTTTCCATTTTTTAAAAGTGTATGAGATTTCGATAAATTAGGCATTGGGCTTATTTAGTTTCTCTACTTTCCAACCTTTTGAACAATTTTCCTAAAATTGACTTGAGGGGTATCTTCCACCCAAGAGTATAGGCTACTAACTTGCCTTTTTGGCAAATAATGCTTCTATGATTTGTTTTATAGTAATGCATCGATATTTCGAATAGTCTTAAAATAAAAGACCTATAAATGATATAGTATGAAGTCTTCGACATTAGATACACCAATATTTCTGAAGCTGCACCTGCAGCGAGCTTTGGACATACAACCCAAGCATTAAATTTTAGCATTATGGGCTGCAGTAATGTACAGACCAACTTCAAAGCACTGTTTGCTGTGTCGTTCCAGTGGCCGGGTGGCTAAGGCGTTAAGCCCGAATCTCAAAGGGCGGTGGTTCGAATCCCGGTGAGGCTATCGCTACAAAAAAAAAAAAAAAGGTAGGCACTGTAATTCTTAGTGATTGCGGCAAGAGGGTTCGTGAAGTAAGGGACCATCACACCTATAGAGTGACCCTCACCTTTATTTCATTCAATTGATTCTTTTTTTAAGTTTCGCATATTCATGGAACCTTTATCTTGCTCGTTGTTTACTACAACCCTCACCGCAGTGGTGGCGAAACGCTTGGGCGTCAGCTTCCACTACAGGAGGTACCGGGTTCGATCCCCAGTGCTGGCCGGCCACCCACCGGTTTTCAATGGGTACAGGCGGGCTTCATGGGGGTGTTACAGTGCCGCCGTGGTGCGAGGCTTACAACGCTTGGAGGACTCCCAATCCGCTGCACGGGACCAGTGGCCACTTCCCGTGCAGCGAAAGAAATAAAACCCAACCACGCTATACGTGAATGGGCGGCCTCTCTACGGCGTTTAGGGATCGGTCTGTACATAACTACAGCCATTGATGGGCATGTCAGTGCGAGCCTTGATACATCCATGACGGCATCACTGTATACTCAGGAATAATGGCAGTCCGAATCGAACCACCAATCTTTTGGGAACAAAGTGCGTTTTAGCCACGGTAACCACGTCCCTGTTTGGCTTTTCTTTTTCTCAGCAGTCCGCCAGCGGGATTCGAACCACCGCCCTCTCGATCGTGAGCTGAATGCTTTACCGTCTCGGCTACCACAGCTCCACAGGAAATAGTGTTTAGAAGTTGCTCTGCACATTATTATAGCGCATACGTGATAGCTAAACGATTTGCTTGCGTGTCCATCCCTAGGTAAATTTACATACTGCTTCTCATATAAACCCTGGTGTCACTTGTGACCAGAAAGGTAACAATATAGCGTCCGGAAATTTTTAATTTCTGGATATTAGAAAGTTTCGTCGTGATATGATGGAATATGTTTTGTGGCAATTTTTGACCGAAAGGATAAGCCTATGGCCTTTGGAAGTC
The DNA here is from genome assembly GCF_013339695.2 of Rhipicephalus sanguineus. Lineage (NCBI taxonomy): Eukaryota > Metazoa > Arthropoda > Arachnida > Ixodida > Ixodidae > Rhipicephalus > Rhipicephalus sanguineus. Next base: position 31,241,071 of record NC_051184.2, on the reverse strand, counting down.
TTTAAATGTCCGAATTTTGAGAGTTTCGTCGCATTTCAAGGAAATCAGTCATAGCGTAGACGAATCTCCGAATTGTTTAGCCGGTTCATAGCACATAAATTCTGCAGCGCGAACGAAGAAGTACTGGACGAGACACATAAATACAGGACGAGCGGTCACTTTCATGTAAATGTTTCAACACGAAATTGGACATATATATGCTGTAGCAGCCACGGCAGTGCGAGGGCATGGAAGCGTGCTGCGCACTACGTTCTGACACATGTGCGACACTAGGCCACCTTTATCAAGCGACATCATGATCCACATAGCAATCGATAAAAAATTATGCACCTAATCAGCCGCAAATGAGTACAATTTTTCAACTTCATTATTTATATCGCTTCGAAGACGACGGAGCAGCACGATTCGCGAGCATCGAGCGCCGCTTCGCTTTCCAAGAACCAATTAATCCGTTCACCAGACCGCACCCACAATGCAACATATTGCAAGAGGTTCGCTTCACCACAGCACAGAGCGTGGGAAAATTTTTTGCCCGTTTCTCGCCCCTTCGGACGAAAAATAATATACAACAACGTAAAACATTTTAAATTTCCCGCCACGGCACCCACAATGCAACACGCTGCAAGAGGTTGGCTTCCCAACAACACAAACCGTGAGGTGCGACGTGAGAAAAAACATTTTCGACTGTTTTTCCATGTCTATTGCTGTGAAGCCAACGCACCAGGGGAACTTTCAGCTCGGAAGATCGGTGCTTGTGGTGATATGGTGCATCCGCTTAGATTTCACCAAGCCAAAAACACCAAGAAAGGAGGCATATAGAGGTTCGCTTTATTAAAGGAACTGCGCTCATTGTCGTATAGATTCATTACGCCGAGGACGTCGATGTATGCCGTGTCCATTTAATGCGTAGTGGGGCTCTCTAATCGTGAAAAACCGGCCCAACTTGGAGGCCATTTTGTTTGGGGTATATATAGCCGAAAGCAAGTATATATGGGCTTTTTTCGTGCTGAACAAAAAACTGCGCAAAAACGACACGTTTTTTTGTTCACCGTAAAAAAAGCCCATATATACTTGCTTTCGGCTATATATACCCCAAACAAAATGGCCTCCAAGTTGTGCCGGTTTCTCACGATTAGAGAGCCCCACTACGCATTAAATGGACACGGCATACATCGATGTCCTCGGCGTAATGAATCTATGCGACAATGAGCACAGTTCCTTTAATAAAGCGAACCTCTACATGCCTTCTTTCTTGGTATTTTTGGCTTAATGAGACCTAACCGGATGCACCATATCACCACAAACACTGATCTTCCGAGCTCAGTGTTGCCCTGTTGCGTTGGCTTCACAGCAATATACGTCAAAAAGCAGTCGAAAAAGTTGAGGCCCTTATCAACCCCGATAAGGCCAAACTTTTTTCTGACGTCACACCTTGCATCGAAGGAGCTATACCCGTATTTTTGGTCCTGCGAGTGTCAGAAACGACCGAAAAAAATTTTCCCACGGTCTGTGTTGTTGGGAAGCCAACCTCTTGCAGCGTGTTGCATTGTGGGTGCCGTGGCGGGAAATTTAAAATACTTTACACGGTTTTCTTTTATATTTCGTCCGAAGGTGACAGAAATGGGATAAAAAATTTTCCCACGGTCTGTGTTGTTGGGAAGCCAACCTCTTGCAGCGTGTTGCATTGTGGGTGCCATGGCGGGAAATTTCAACTGCTTTACGCGGTTTTATTTTTCGTCCGAAGGTGACAGACATGGGATAAAAAATTTTCCATAAAAAATTATACATGACGCAAAGGAATTGCAGATCTCGTGCTAATCCCGAAGGACGTCAAAACCGGACATTGGGACATGTTCGGACGTGTGCAAATTTCGTGACCTTGGCTTTGTTACGTCTAGCAGACAACCGCGGGATGTCCGGAGGTCCATTGCAACGGAGGCATTGCACTTTCTGCGGACTTCGGGCATCTGCAGGGCATCAATGGGTCCATTGTAAATACAGTTCAAAAATGGACACTCAAACAGATAAGAAAAGTAAGGACACAAACAAACGCTTGTTTGTATCCTTGTTTTTCTTGTTTGTTTGCGTCTCCATTTCTGCGTTGTATTTACAATGAAGTGATAGCAACTAGCCCAGCTTACTACTTACATGGACATCTGTCGTGCTGGACATGTCCTGCCTTGCTGTACAGGTTCCGGGCTGAGTGAGAGCCTGTCTTATCCCGTTTCACTGGTTGCGTTGAATCATTTATTTCGTGAGCATACATAATCATTAAACATGTTAGCACAAGTCAAAGTATGCAGCAACTATGCATATTGGTAGATCTTGTTGCCGGAATCTAGAGTAATGGGAACATATTGCGGCACATTTATTCAGCATTTTAGTACAACGCAAACATGCACACGGTAGAATGGTGGCACAAAACAATATGCAAATGAGGGGACAGAATAGCTTCAATGAGCAAGTATCTAAATTGGCCCTAAACTCTCCTAGTAGTGGCATTTACATCATTCATTACTAAGCATGTACTGAATACAGTTAAGCTGTATCAGAAGAGCTCTTGTCCAATTTCATATAGGCAGACACTGTTGGATTTAATTAAAGCATACACAACAACAACTGTCTACACCATGAATAATTGACCTCAGTATGCCAAAATCAGTATGCCAAAATCAGGATACATCTTTATTACTAAGAGAATTTTCCCATTCCGCAATAGCCAAGTACTCAATACCCCTTTGTTAGTAAAAACGTGTACATCAACTGACAGACCTTCAATGCATAAAACCTAATTTCATTAAAAAGATAGCATATATAGACATGTCCTAGCAAAAATTCCCAATAAAAAACCAATAGCCTATTGGGTTATTGACACCTATTGGTCTATTGGTTCTATAGGTCTATTGGAAACTGTATTTGGCTATTGGTCTATGGTTCTATATCAGCCTACTGGACCTATATTGGTGTATTGGTTCTCTATTAGCCAATGGAATTATATTGGCCTATTGGTTCTGTATTTGCTGCTGGCATTGTATTAGTTTGTATTTGCCCACTTCTCAGCCCATTAGAATTAGTCTTGCGCAAGTGTTTTATGGGTGTCTTGTCGTCATGCAGGAAGGCCCACACTGTGGCAGCGCCCCTGCAATGATAATCACAGTGGATGAATGAGACATATGTTCAAATATATTCTCATAATCAAAACTACAAGTGCTTCTTCTGGCCCTTGATGATGTTGGCGATCTTGCGGGCCTCATCCGCACTCGAGGAAGTGCCTGAAAGATTCTGTAAATAAACAGAGCCATGAAATCAGAAAACAGTAACACAGTTTAATTAAAGTTTACCTTCAAAGCAATGTATAGAAAGTAGACGGCACAGTGAGAAATTATCTAGACCTTAATTCACTGCACATGTTCACAATGTTGCAGGAGCTGAACTATAGCAAAAAAACTGAGTGAAATATTACAACCCAACTGTGGCTTATTGCGTGGAAGAAAACAGTATATCGGCAAAATTTTGCGGCAAAAAAGGAAGGAAAAGAAAGGGGCAAATTTTTTTTAAAAAATTAAGCAGCACCTATCCCGTTTACACGCTTGCGTCCTGTGTTTTTTGAGCTGTACCCAAGAATGAACTGCAAACTCGTCCTTAAATTACAGCAAACTCAATATCACTTACTATCTGTGACGTGCTCTATTCACGATGGTGGTGCGACTATCATACTAGAGCGTGCCACTAAATCTCAACTTAAAGATGGCATGAAATAAATTAAGCTAGGGTAGATTCACGATGAGGCAACGGTAATATGTAAGACAGTAGTAAAGGCAGCCTAGATTCCATATCGTTGCAAGCCAACACAGCAGTCAGGCTGCAATGAGTTGGATATAACACACGTGCTGCATGTTACGTGCTTATGCAATTAAGCCACAACTTAATAAACCCACTCCTGCGATTAGCCCTAATTGGGCTGCAGTATATAAAAATAAAAAATATGAAATAAAAATCGCACCAGTGCGGTACATATGCTATGCACAGTTTGTATAATGAATTATCATGTGGCCTTCTGTGGTTATTGTAACATTATGTCGAACACGTATGATAAGCCGATTGGCGCGCACTACAACACACAAACAGCATCGACTAGAGCGTTTTACTATGAGGCGATAAACGCGTTTTCGGCTTTAACACGCACGTGTAAATACTTACAAAGGACTTGCGAGACTCCAACTACAACTCACGAGCAGGGCGCCTGTCCTTTACCTCTAATCTATGCTACGTCTTTTTTGTGCATACTGACAAACACAAAAACAAAACTGCAATAATATAGCGCTCAATCATTCAACTTCTGAGAGCGTGTGGACTTGCAATCGAGGCGTTGCTGGTCTCGCTGTCATCAAATACCGGAGACAAAGGACGAGGGACTTGTTTTCCCGACCTTTCAGCTTCGTCCCAAGTTTGAATACAAAAAAAGGTGATATCAAATAAATACTAATAGGAGTAACTACCATGCCCACCTCAACTCACCAAACAATCGGAGCACATGGGCCTTGTTGCTCGTCTTGCCATTATTCTTGGTGCCACTTTGTAGAGTCGAAATCGGTCGAAATCGGTCAAAATCCAAGACATTTATGGCTCAGAACGTCTCCATCTGGTGCACGCTGAACACAGTCTTCACGTTATCGTCGCGGAAGCACACTAAAGCAAACATCGTGTAAGCAGGCTTACGTGAAGCATCGAGATCACACCAAGCGCGCGCCTATGGCGACAGACACAACGTTTTGGCTTAGCTTGGCCGCAGGCTGGGCTTGTCTTCGTATCGGCCGAGCGCGGATGGCGCGCCAAACGCACGGTCGGTCGCGTTTGCAGATCCACAATTCTTTTCTCCTGTATCTTTACAGCACTACTTATATTGCTTAGCATAATAGTTATAAACTTTACATATTATCCAAAGCTTATCTTAAAGCTTAGCACATGGCTTAGCCTGCTTAACCAAAGGAACGTGTAAAAAAAATGTTCACACATGCAGCGTCGCCACGCCGCGCACTGCGCGCACCGTCTCACTTTTTTTTTTTTTTGTTCGTCACCTGGCTGGTTCTATGCCGGTCTGTGATCTCATGGCGGTTTCTTTATTATTATTCTGTGGTGTCTGTGTTGTCGATCCTTCGCAAGTTCTTCTTTAGCGTGTTTTACTATAGTGCCGTTTACCGCACGGCATGTACGGAGACACCGTACCGCCGTGGTCGACACGCAGCCTTTTTATATAACTCTTTTAGTCGCGTGAGTTGCTAACTGCACACGGTGTCTCACGGTGTACGATTAAGCTCAATCGGGATCAGACTTATCAAAAGTGAATTGATCCCGTCTGCAGCTTGCGTATATAGCCAATCATGATCAAGAAATTTGATCGGGATCGGGTCCGACGCGCTCAATCAGTCATAAGATGTTATAAACAGCTACCAATAGGCGGTAGCTGTTTGAACAATAAAAACTCCTGTTGGCCTTATACATCTTCTGTTAGTACATTAAGAAACCAATAGGAGTACTTATTTGACCAATACAACTCCTATTGGCCCAATAAGTCACCGATAGGCAGCACCGCTTGACCAATACAACTCTATTGGTCCAATAAGACACCAAAAGGCAGCCCCTATTTGACCAATACAACTTCTATTGGTCTAATAAGACACCAATAGGTGGTGGCTGTTGGTGTCTATTGGTACCCATAGAAGTCTTTATACAACCAATACAGCTCCAATAGATGTCCTATAGAACCAATAGTGATTTCCTATTGGACCAATAGGAATCCTATTGGCATTTTTGCTAGGGCAGTGGCGTAAATCCGAGAGAATCACAAGGGGGGACACACATCTTGCCATGGCGGCCATTTTGTTTTTATATAAATATAGGTTTTACTTCTATTTAAGTAGGAATAAAATCATGCTTTGAAATAAAATTTTAAAAACTAGCATGGGGTCCCAGCTCGCGTAATTGCGTTGTTCTGTTGAGTCATCTCTGCACCGGTCGAGCGGCAGTTGCGATTTCAATAGTCTCGCACACCTGAGGGGTACTGAACACAGGTACATGGAACAATATAAACAGCCATTTGAAAAAGCTGAATCCGCTATATTAAGCAATTCAAGTATATGATGTTTGGAAGACAAATCTCAAGGGGTCACACATTCAAGTGGTGTCCCCCCCAGCCTGTACACAAGGGGCGTCAGGACCCCCCTGACCCCCCCCCCCCCCCCAACGCGGTTTACGCCAATGTATATAGAATACACAGAACGTACTGTTACAGGATAGGGAAATGGTTTGACCCCAAACACTGCTGATTGAGTTAAAAGGAAAAGGTAAACGCTAGAAAAAGTGATCACAAACCAAATAAACATATGCACCATACAAGACCTTGAGTCAAGTTGTGAAATAAATTAACATGTGACAACATCGCATACGACCCAACACATCTGACTACTTCGTAGAGTACCACTCAACAAGACACAAATCTGAGAACAAAGATTAGTGCAGTGTAGAACAGATGTTTCGATCAGAAAGCATCAATATGTGATAATTACGGATATAACAAAAATTGTGGTCTGAGCATTTTTCTGTTAGAAATTAAACTTAAATGTCATTATAGATGACACAGTTAGAGATGTACATAACTAAGAAACATAAGCAAATAATCACCTCCGCAGGTGACATATGCAAGGAATTCAAGCATTCAATCTCGCAATGCATTGTCATAAATGCGGATGTTATCCTGTGTTGCATGAAACCGAGATACTGTTTAGGCATAAAGATCAGGCAACACGTGAAATACTGGAGGCATATCATATTAGAAAAAGGGGCCGTGACTGTGTTAGTCAACCTTTCATCATGTCACACGATAAGGAGTTTGACTTTCTTGATAAGTGAAGATTGTTAGTATCACTATGCTGTTTTCATTGTTCTTGTCCTGAAGGCAGTCGGGCCTCTTGTTCGACTACGCATGTGCAATTCGTTCTCTTGTGCTTTTAAATGTTATTCTGTTCAATAAAAATTTCAGTTGTGAGTTAAGCGCTGTCCTGTCAAGTTCTTATATCTTCGGTCCTCGTTTTATGTGCGCTTACAAGCTTTGCGCTTCAACATGAATAGGACAGAAAATGTGTACAAGGGAGTTTAGTTTCTTAGATATAAAAAGCCATTTGGGGATTCTATTTATAAAACGCTATCAACTGTAGCAGAATTTGGGAAATGATAGCTCGATAGTGGTGCTGGTCTTATATGGTATCTGCTAAGCAGACATGACTGTCATGCAAATTGGAATTTAGAAACTATAGTCACTTTGCATATTTTAGCCTTAACTAAACAATAATTGAAAATGCTTTGACTGTTAATGTTTTCTTTGACTCATGGCCTATCTGCAAAAATTGCAGGGGGGCCTAAATATAAGAGAATTTTTCAGAAAGTGTATTGCATCAGAAAAAATTACACCATCTCCTGTTAAAGGGAACCATGTGTGGACGCGAAGCAACGGGGTTCGCCTGAGCGGGAGATGGTGTAATCGTTTTTTTCTTGCGTTCTCGAGCCTGTGCCTTCCTCTGGTGTAGAATCAGCACTGTCTTCCAGTCTCCATCCAGCTCCCGCTGCTTGGGAACTGCCCGTATCCGAGGTATTCGACTCCCGCAAAGTCGCAAGATCATGTGCGTCCGCCTCTCCGCAGTCCATGCCATTGCTGTCGTTGTGGGCTTCTTCAGCGAGGGAAGGAGAGCACGAGTGCCCTGCGTCTAGAGCCACAGAAGCAGAGGCGGCCATCGGCCGCTCGTGCCACGTCAAGACGCCGGAGGCATCGTTGTTGCCTACTCGTTGCAGGAGAGAATGAGGCGCACGAGAGGGGGGGGGGGGGGAGCGTAGGAGTGGAGAGAAAGAGGGGGCGAGGGACGCGCATGCGCTCATCGCGCTGTTGAGCAGGAGAGAATGAGGCGTGCGAGAGGAGGAGCTTAGAAGGGGAGAGGGGGGGAGGGGACGCGCATGCGCAGTGGAGCGCGGAAGCCACCCGACACAGCCCCGAGCAAAAGATGCTTCGCATGTAAAAAAAATTTGATGTACGTGAAGATATATGTTTTAGAAAAGAGAACGGCACATGCATAATTGTGGGAGAAAGAAGGAATTTGGTGTGACATTTCAACAGTGGTTCCAGTGAAAGATGGGGCTAATAGTGGAAGCATGCTCGACCAGCTGAAAAAGCAGAGGTGCTCCCCACGCATCAAATCTTTTAAATGGATGTTGGCACTGGGCACCAGTAAACCACAGAAATGCCACAGTAAACCACTTAGACAACATGAAAACAACATGCAGAAATCATAGCATAAAAATTTCTAGCATGCATTCTATGGCACAGGGTGTGTTCCAATACTCACCGTAGATGGCTAAATAGACAGTGGCCATCTTAAGTCCGATTCCAATTCTCACGTAGCAGGCAAAATAGATAGCTTCGCGAAGACATCATCGAAAACAAATATGATGCAGGCTACTTTGCAGCTTAAACAAGATGGCAGCCAAACAGAATGTTCTGATAGTGCGGACATCGCCGTTCTGGTCGTCTGCCAGCAGGTAGACACTTTTTTACGTGCTTAATGTAAGCCACATTCAATTTTTGATAGATTTGAACTGTAACAAAGTTTAAGGAATAACAATTTTGTTTGTTTTTCTTCGCTTTCTTTTGTCGACGCGAGGTGGAGTCTCGAAGCACAAACGTCATCCAGACGTGTTCCATTACTTGGATGCCAGGGGCTAGATGCAGTCTTCGAAGCTGTCAACGTAGACCGTCTGAAATGCTGCCTAGAATTAAAAGATATAGATATCGACTGCATCTATGTCATGCATGAGCACAATTTTGTGCAACATGAAGACTTCTAAATGTCTCCATTTGGTTTTTTTCTCTCACCACTCCTTCACTGACAGATATATGTCATTTCATTGATAGATTGTTGAACATCCGTGCTGTGTGCAAGCTACTAGTATCCCAAATAAGTTCTTGGCAATAAAAATGTGCCCAGTCAAAGCACACAGACTGAACACAAGAGTCAACAAAACAGCAAGTTCTAGATTGGGCAGTTGTCGGCTCAAAACGTTTTCAACTTTTTAATGCCTAATTAGTCCTTCAGGGTCATTCCAAAAAGAAAACGGAATGTTTAGCAATGAATGACGAAAACACCAGTTCCTGTATTCTATAGATTGCTGTGGAGGCTACACACATGCGTATGTGATATCACACCGTCAAACCGAAGGTACTTGTGACAAGTTCAGCTTTCAAAGCTGCTGGCTTATGTAGTCTCGCTTACCAATGACTGCCTCACGTCCACAGCATGAAATTAGAACGAGTGTGGCACAGATATTGCATGCCTTGGCGAGGCCTTCGTGTTCCTCAGAGCTCGGCGCTGCGGCGACGTTTAGCATTCTCTCAGCATATTGTGGTTGCTGCATCCAAGATTCTTACGCACAAGATACATCAAGTTCTTGATTATTTGTCTTCTTCAGCCATGCTAGTTTCCTTTAGTCTGCATATGATTAGACGTATACGTGCTAGACTTCACACAAGCTGACATGAACCGATGCAAACATCAAAATATAACTTGAGTAAGGTTTTACAAGATCAGACTTTACAAGGGAGTTAAAAGTGCTTCCAGTGGGACTAGATGGTATGGCATTCTGAAGTGTAATGATGTGCTGCATAGATGAACATAGACGAATGACACAAGAACACAAAATGAAACGCAAGGTCCTCGTCCATTTTGTGTTCTTGTGTCATTCGTCTCTGTTCATCTACGCAGTGCATCATTACACTTCAGAATTTGCAAGGGGACATACAGTAAGTAGTATCTTTGTCACAAGTTTGACTTGTGCATATACTAAAGATATCAAAACTAAAGAAACACATATATTTGAAAAAGTATAGACTATAACCTCATTATAACAGTCATATTTTATATGAAAATAACTTCGTTATATCCGAAAATTCGTTATAAACATGCATTCATAACACTATGACAGGACAATTTTTAATTTACTTCGTTATAACCGATAATTCGTCATATCCATGTTCGTTACATCGAGGTTTGAGTGTACTAACCAATCAGATGCCTTGTACCACACAGGGCAAAGGGAGAGAAACCAAAGGGGACAGACCAGTAGCACTGACAATGGGTTAGACACACTTCACACTCACTGCAGTGCTACTCAGATTAAAGGGGGCAGCTTGTGAAAAACATAAAAATAATTTATTGTCCGAACCCAAGTTCAGTCTTCAAAAGTGATCTGCCCGGGTCCGTGGTTTTTCATGTACCGCCTATAACTCTTGTACCGGGCACTTTCCGCAAGCTTGGCCTTCATCTCATCCTCCTGCTTTTGCTTCCACACCTGGAGGAACCCACGCAAGTAACGGCAACGTGTCATTTCCCGAGCAATGTGATACAGTCAAGAAGTGCATACAATAGAAAACCTTATGAAACCGTTAAGCGCACGAAGATGGGAACAAGACGACGACACACAGAGCACTCTGTGTGTCGTCTTCTTGTTCCTGTCTTCGTGCGCTTAACGGTTTAATAATGTCAATGTACCAACTAGCTCGGACCCAGCCTCTGAATAGAAAACCTAGTTTGGGCTAGTTGCAATGTTTCCTCTATTCAAACGCATACCCTTCTTCCATGAAAATAGGTGCAAAATTGCATATATACAGTAAAAGCTTATTAATTCAAACTCGAAGGGGACTATAAAATTGTTCGAATTAGGCAGAATTCAAATTAGTGGGCGGGTCCTAGAATGAACGGACATTGCACCACACTGCACGGGCAGAACCTAAAGAAGCCACCTCTGGACTCGTTATCGTGAACTAGGCGTAACTACACATTTGTGGCAGGTGATTTCGTAAATTAAGTTCATGGAGCTCTAACAGCGAACAGATTTAATTGATCAGTCAGTGATACGCTAGAAACAAGCACCGACATGCATTCATGTGAGCAGTGAGTCAATGTTGAAATACATGACGCTATTTATGCTCTAAAACATTTATTTACATGGCAGAGTTAATGTAATCAAAAAGTAAAAGTAATTATTAATTAGCATTTGCTTGTGTTTCTTCTGTCGCAACACCATGAGCATCGTTTGTAGTTAGCTCAAGAGTTCCAGTGCAGCGCCCAAATTCTCAGCTGCCGAGAAATGCTGCTGTTTTGTTGTTTTGCATAGTAAATTTAGTTTGATTTGGTTTTGCAACATATTATGATCACTCTCGGTAGACTTCTACGAGGATCGACGAAAACCAGGGGCTCCGAGTTCGAATTAACCGTTGTGGATACCGATGCAGTTTGAATTATCGGGAGCTTTCCCCCATAGAAATACACAGGGCTGTGCCGGGACCAGGGCGTCAGTTCGAATTAACTGTAAGTTTGAATTGAACAGAGTTCGAATTAACGAGCTTTTACTGTATACAACTGCATAATAAACTGAAACCCCAACTGCATTATTGGTCAGTACTGACAACAGCAAACCATCAGAGCCAGTCAGTGTCATCACCACTGTCATCACAAGACGGCGGGAGAAGTTTTCTGCACAGCCTGATGATGACAACATGCCACTTTCATAACAAAAGTTCAAACATTACACGACAAATTAGAGGTAACAAAAATATGTGACATGTTCACAGTATTCTGCAAAGTTATGTGCTGCACAAAATGAAATGCCAAGGTAAGGAAGCTTACTTTTATTCTTTAGTATGTAACTTTCGCTGCAGTCTTAAATGATAGCTTTCACGTCCCACTTTCCTTATTGTCCTTTTTCCAGTTTCAGATCCAAAAATGGTGTTTTTAGCTGAACCCAAAACATTTCTTTGAAACCCAAGATTGCTTCCCATAGAGTGCATCGCATTAAAAAAATTCAGCCAGCTCCACGCCGTGGGAACCATCGGACTGCAAGGCTGTAAGCGTGCTAGTGTACATGATTGGCTAGTGAGATCACGTGCATCATCTCGTTTTATTTCTTTATCCACTCCCCGCTCTGGTCATGTGACCTGCATGATTACTACTAGTACTAGTACTACTACTACTACTACTACTACTATTAGTACTACTACTGCTACTACTACTGCTACTACTACTGCTACTACTACTACTACTACTACTACTACTACTACTACTACTACTACTACTACTACTACTACTACTACTACTACTACTACGACAATGGCACAGGGTAAACTAAGACAGCTTCGATTAAAAGGTACTGCAAGTAGCACCTTGAAGTTCTCGGCGATCCAGAGCTCGTCGCGGAAGAAGCCCTGCCGGTCGCGTTCCTCGAGGGCGTCCCACTGAGACTGAGACAGCGCCATCTGTCGCCGGATGAGGTACTCCTTCTCGGGCATGCCTAGTTCCTCGCCCCGCAGGTTGAACTTGATGAACCAACGTGCTTGCCACCAGAGGTAGCTGCCAATGGTGTAGGGCAGCAGCACCAGCTGCACCCAGAGCACGTGGCGCACCGTCGGCTTGCTGTAGCCACCCCGGATGTCCACTTGCTCCTCGAGGATGCGCTTGAGCGTGTTTTCCTCCTCCTCCTTGATCTCCTCCTGCAAAGGGAATGATGTCAGCAATGCAAGGAACAATTAGCGAGGCTCTTACAGTAATTGCTGGAGTTTTACGTGGACATTAACTGTTTTTAACTGTAGTGTAGTAACAATGATATCAATTCAAATGAATAAAAGTGGACGACAATTAATGGCCCCTATGATTTCCCTGGCCTAATTGTCTGTTGGATTCATTTGGATGTATCTTGATTCAACGTTATATACAGTAGACAATTATCTGTTATTACCAGTATACTCACTATACATGTTTACACTTTCTTGTGAAATATTTTTGTCATATGTGTCTGTTAATTTGCCTTTTCATTGTATACTGTACGTAATTATTTATCTTGATTAAGTGTTGTACATACAATTCACTTCACATGTATACACTTTTGGTATCTTTGAAACCTGCGTGCCTCTTCTATTGCCTTTCACTATTTCTATTTTATTCTGCTTTAGAATATTTTCATTTGATGGATCCACTACTAGCCTAATTGGCCAAGGACCCAGGTGCATGATCACAATATTGCTGTACCATTTCTATTTTCCAATAAGACAATTTCGCATTTTTCATTTCCAAATGCTTCAATTTGCAAAGCCTCTAAGACATTCAAGCGTTAAACTAGTAGTTTCCTGTTCACCAATCCGTGGACTTTTAACATGCCCCTATTCCTCCGACAGCGCTAAATTTAACCCCTAGAAAGCGTGAACACCATTCTGCTTCGAAGAAAATTCAAACAACCTCTTTACCTTAATTTCTGGCCACAAAGAGTGCTCTTGTACAATTACAAAAAAAGCAAGAAAAATACAGATGAAATGGCATTTGAATAAAAAAAAATCAATTCATTAACTATCTAGTAGCTGGTCTGATCCACTCAAAATGAAAAAAATTTACTCCAGCATTAAACATTAAAAATGATCAAATGGTGGAATTGAAAAGTGTGCACTCTACACACTGAGGTTCCGGTCCAAAATTCGAAATCTAAAAGTTTGACCTTCATTCACCATTTTAATGGCCAACATAATGTTTTAGTTATTGAGAATTAAGCTCCGGCTAGATACTTTATCAGCTAAACTGATGCAGTGTTTTCCTTTAGCATTCCTTTAGGCACCTATAGTTTGACCATACTTCGCTCCCTTGCAGGAAAAATGCAAGCAGCCCTGCGATAGTGAAGCTCCCAAAGAAGTGAGGCGAGTTTGAGAGATCTGTGCAGTCCCTACTGCCAGACTACTCACTTTTCTTCTTCTATCCTTCTTCTTGTTCGGGTTGAACAACCCTTCCTTTTTGGCGATCTCCATGGCCTGCAGATACGAATGTTGGCGAATTAAAAAAGTTAGGTCTTTGGCCAAGTTATAGGCAATCCAATTCATCCAATAATCCATAGAGCTTCTTACAGTAGTGAGGCTAGCTAGAATAACATACAGCTGAACCCCTCAATAACGGAAGCCCTCAAGAACGAAATTCTTGCGGCAATCAAGAAATCTGGCGTCCCCGGCGAACATCCACAGAAGTCAATGCATTTGCTCCCCTCTCCGACATGTAAGATATTTTAAAAAGCACTCCGGAAATAACAAAAGTTTGAAGCAGTGATCCGCAACAATTTTTTCAACCCATGAACCAGTTGGAACCCCAGAAGTTTGAAAATTGCAGCACTGCTCATTCAACAAGTCGGGCACAAGTGTATCCACCAACAAGCGTCGGTGCGACCATTGCCGTTTACATTCGGTAGGATGATGATGACAGCAACGAGACCTTTTTTCGTTGAGAACAGTTTTTTGCTAATGCCTCTGTTGGCAACTACGTCGGCATGTGATGTTTTGAGTGACGACACTTACGAAAGTGACGTCATGCCGACGGACATTTTGTAGACTGCCTAACTGCTTGCTGCCGCGCGTCTCTCCGTGTGTACGCTGAGATCTCCCGCACTTTGCTTACGTGCAGTGTTGTTCGGCCTTTCGGAAGACGCCGCTTCCTATTAAAAAGCGCAAGTTTTTGACACTTTAGGAGATGTCTAGGATCATCGCTGAAGCTGCAAAAGGCAGAAAAAAAATCACAGCATATCCACGGAGTGAATGATGATGAGTGGGCGAAGCTGCGGAGGTTCATCGGTAAACCGTGAATCTTCCGTGAATTCTGCCCAGTACATCATCACCAACGTGAGATCGGGAGCGTTTATACTAAAGGTTCGATGAGTTATGACGACTTGCAGCTCACTTTAATTTTACATGTACGCTGTGAATTTTCATTGTTTAGAAAACCATTGCTTTAGAAAACATCTGGCGTCTTTCGTTAAGCAGCTGGCGTCTTTTCGTTTTGCTTTAGAAACATCTGGCGTTCTTTCGTTTTGCTTTTACAAAACATCTGGCGTCTTTCGTTGGTTTATTTCATCAATCAACGGCGTTTTGAACAAAATTTTTATTGTTTAATCACGCACAGGAGAAATCTCACCAGGCACTACCTTGGAGGTAAACAATGGCTGTTAATGGGAATGAGAGACAGAAGTTGGCTTTTAGCTAACACTTACACTTCTACTTCTACTAACGTTTCCTACTGGAACATGCCAATGGCTGCTAATGGGGAATGAGAGACAGAAGAATTCGGCTTTTAGTTAACGCGCACGCTGCGAATTTTTTAATGTTCAACAACGCACAGGAAAAATCTCCCACCGGCACCACCTTGGAGGTCAAAGCGTAAGACTAGTTACGCACTACGACTACTACGACTACGACTACGAGGGACGAACGGGTGCCGCCTTAAGGAGCTTCGCCCCTAAAAAGGCGGATATTGCTAAGGATTTCAGCGTTCTGTGCAACTCGCCGTGTAAAATTCTCAAACTGAAAGATAGCATAACGGCAGAGAAAGGTCAGCGACTTCTTTAAACAAATTTCGGTTGTTTAAAGTAATTGGTGTGCGTATTTTTCTATTTTCGTGACAACAAAATTCTCACGAGAAGGAACAAAAATCACTTCCTCTGCAATTTCGTTATTGAGGGGTTCGACTGTACTAGAAAAAACAATATACCTGGTATACTCACAGTTACGTCGATTAAGGTCTGTGTCTCAACAATGCTAGCTTCAAGTCCTAACTTTGCAGCACGGTATCATAACTTCAAGTATATGCAGATAAAGCCTTCTTAAATAAAATATTTATGAAACATTCTCACCTGTACTGCACCACACAATAAAGTTTACTGACGTCAGATATATAATTGAGCAGTGAAAAGAAGATGCAGACAATAAATTTACCATATAGAACCTTGTAGTCTATCCTCTAGCATTAGCAACCAGCTTTTAATATTTATGTTTTATACCGGCGTCACGGGGTGCACTGCTGATCACGATTAAGCCAGGTTGGGATCAAATCTCTCAACCGTGATTGGCTTCCTTCTGCAGCTTGCGTAGAAGAACCGACCACGACTGAGAAATTCGATCCAGATGAGGCATGATTGCGATCAAGAGTGCCCATGTGACACTGGTATTACACAATTGTGAGTTTAATTAAAAATCCTCATAAATAAATAAACTTTTGTGTATAAGTACTAAGCAATAACAAGCTCATAAGGTGCTGTTCTAGTACAAAATGAAACACTGGCACAGACAGAGCGCTGCTAGCTAAGGCTGCAGTGCCTCTCCAATAATGATGGCAATCTCAAGTTGCCGTGTCCCGGCATTCCAGTGCGTACAACAGCATCCAGCACCAGGTTTCCCTCTGTGTAATTGTAAGAAACTCCATGAAGCTGTTTGCCTGACAGTAGAATGAGTAAGACACACAGACAGTGGAACGACCATCGAAGAAGTCGTTCATCCTTTGTTCAGACCTCTGGGTTGGCACAAGGTTTTCATCAAGTGCAAAGCTGGTTTGTTTCTTTTCCGGATCAGTCCGTGTGGTTTTCTTCCGCAGTGCATTGCCACGCTTGTTTGTATGACAATTTTCCCTTTAAATTTAGTACATACAGAGTATTTTTAAAATGACTGGGCAGGCTTTTTTCCGAGTAATATTACTACTTCTCAAGACATATCATAGTTAACGTTTCTTCCTCATTCACAAGCTGCCCAGATAAGTGCATTTTCGACAGCACGCGACTTCAGGGACATACTACCACATCACATTTCCACATTTCCCATTCTACATTTTTCTAAGCCGAAAGATGGCTGCTATATTACTACAGAATCCTGCTAGTACATTCAAACACCTCTTCCAGTAACACACTCTGCACCTTCAAATTGCATTAGTTGCACCATGATACAAAACAAAACATTGCAGTGCAGTGGCGTAGTTGCCATCCACTGAAAAACATTGCAACCGAAGAATGACAACTCACTCTGAGCCTGTATTTAGGCACTGTGATGAGGTGATCGATGGCGGCATGATACCTGTGCCACGCACCATAATACTGAAAGAAGAGAATTCACATTTCATCAGCAAGCATTACTGGCATCTTAATTTGCACTGAGGCAAGCGTTTGGTGAAGGATTTATCAACACCTTCAGAGCCCGAACAATCGTTTGTGTAGTGTAATCGCAGGTCACATCTTAATCAGAACTGACCATTTAGAGAAGGTTGGAATTATGTAATTTCTAAACAGACCTTGCAGAATATGTTTTACTGTAAAAGCTTGTTGGTGTGAACTCAGTTAATTTGAACTTGCAGTTAATTCGAACCAGCACCCTGGTCCCGGCACCACCCTGTGTATGGGGGAAAACTCCTGATAATTCGAACGCGTCGGTAACCACAATGGGTAATTTGAACAGGGAGCCCCTGGTTTTTCATCGCTCCTTGTAGAAGTCGGCCCCCAGTGATCACAATGCGTTGCAAGACCGAATTTACTAGAGATGCAAAACAACGAAACAGCAGCATTTCGCAGCGGATGAGAATTCGGACGCTGCGCTGAAGCTCTTGGGCAAGCTGCAAATGATGCTTGTGGAGTCGTGACAGTAGAAACGCAAGCACATGCAAACTACTGATTACCTTTAATTATGATTGCGTAAACTCTGCCATGAAAATAAACGTGTTTTGGAGCATAAATAGCATCATATATTTTGACATTAAGGCTCACTGCTCACATGAATGCATGTTGGTGCTTGTTTCTGGCATATCACTGACTGATCAATTAATTCTGTTGGCTGTTAGAGCTTTGAGCTTAAGTTACGAAATTATATACCATAAACTTGTAGTAACACATAATTCACGATAACGAGTCCAGAGGTGGCTTCTTTAGGTTCTGCCCGCGCAGCGTGGTGCAATGTCCGTTCATTCTAGTGCACGCCCGCTAATTTGAACTCCACTTAATTCGAGCAATTTGATAGTACCCTTCGAGTTCAAGTTAACGAGCTTTTACTGTATTGCCAGAATGTCATACAATTGAAACCACCTTCTAAGATACACAGTTACCAGTGACAACCATCAATAGTTTTTTTTTCTGCTTCACCTAACGTTGAATACTGGCAATGTTACTTGTTACTTTTGTGTACATTGTTAAAGAAATGTACAATCAATGTTGCACATCAAAATACTGAAATAAATTCAACCACTCCCCTCTATAACTATAAGTGAGGACTTCTGTGTTACGTAAAATATAGTATTTACATGCTAAATTTCACAACTTACATGTAAAGGTCTGCAAACGTGTACGTTATATACTGTCATGGACAAATTAAATGGGAACATGTTTGAGCAAATTATAACTACATGTTACAGCTTTGCCTAGTAATCAGCCTTACTCAAGAGAGGGTTCTAAGAACTGCCAAGGTACGATTCGATCATGCAGAGCATTATAGGCATTAGAACACGTACGATAACCCCTATATAAGTATAATTTCTATGTGATGAGGGCTTTTACAATCTTGTTTATGTACAAATCTATAGTACAAAGCCAGCTGCTCAGAGAAAAAAAGATAACAACCCCCTTATTTCATTCTCCTCTTCATGCTTCACGATGATTTAGAATTACACACTCACATTATTACCTATAAGAAGTTATCAACTTGACACTTTCCTGTAAATGTTCTATGTTCATAATACAGTCTGACTTTGCTATCACAGAAATCCACATGTCATAAGAATACCGTTGTTTATACAATATTCATTACAATAACATTAATTACAAGTTGATGTTGCTGATAACAAGTTAGATTTACATCATTTTATCAATGTTTGTTATTTTAAGATTCGAATGCATCCTCGTTACACACTAAACATGCCAGCATGGCCTCGTTACATTTAAGCAGCAATGCTAATTAAGTTTAGACCAATAATACTTAATTTGTTTGGCAGAAGAAAAGATTTAATATACTAGACCAGATAAATGCGTAACCTTTCTTTAGCAAATTCCTCGCTGAAACCTCAGCCCTGGTTTATCAGTATGACAACACCAATGTCGAACACATTTTTTCAAACTTGCTTCACTGGTTTGGAACTGAAGAATCAGTCAGTTTACATTTACCTCACACCACTGCAAGCCCGTCACAACAAACAATCGATAGTTGACAAAAAAAACTCTGTGACAAGAAAAACAAGAAGGATCGCACCTGAACTGCTGAGATGACTGTGATTGTGACTGCGAGGACGATGCGAATGTCAACCTTAGGTGCCATGCGCGTGCGGTAGTACCGGTAATAATGCCGATATATTGCCTCTGAAATAGGGAACAGGGCCATACTGTATTAGCACAAAACACTAGTCTAACAGCCATAAATAACACAAATAACACCTTGAGTCATCTCAGGTTACATTATCCACACAAGATCAATAAAATAATGATTTTAAAGTGCAACAGTGCTTTTTACCAGCAAGATGCCCTTGCGTAAGATTGACTCAGCTATCTACACGTGACGTCATTATATCTAGTGCGTTAACTATACTGCACTTCCCTGATCACCAATGATAAGTTATTACAATTACATGCACTATAAAATAAACAGGCTGGCAATCCTACCTAACTCGGAAAAGCTATCAATATTGCTTTACCAAGGGATAGTGAAAGGACGGTACACTAAAACAGTAAGTGAGCTACGAAAAGCGTAGAAGTTGCATTGGCAGTCGAGATATATGTCACATATTTAGACGCAAGTAATGCAACAGTAGACTAAAAATCGATCCATACAAAAAGTTCAGAAATCTGCTTGGTACCTGGGTTATCCAGCATGTCATCGTAATCCTTTCGAGATTCATCGTCCTTGAGAATCTGTCAAAAAAATATTACACCAAGCAATGAAGAAAAGAGCACAGAAGTGATGAACTGACCTTAACACAATCTGAAATTTTGGCAAACATTAATTTGTGTAAATATCATCATCAATATAATTAATTTTTACTTGCTAATGAGCCTGAAGGAACTTTTTAAAACGATCAAGACGGATAATCAAGGAAGCTTGACTCATTGTTATTTGCAATGACTTATTACCAAGCATTAAAAAGTATTACAAAGCATTTATTGTCTGTTGGCTTCATATGGTTCGTGAAGCACTTGCACATAACTAATATCTAAAGGTAATGTTCTTTAAGAGAATGGCCATATCACATTTGTTCACAGCAAGTGAACTTTGTGAATTTTGGCTCGATACGACTGATTAGGGTGACATGCAACCTCTGCAGGCTTTTAAAATTGTATCATCGCAGACTCATGTTGAAGTGCAGATAAAGAGAGCAAATGAAGTTAGATAATCTTATCAATGAGATCAAGAGACAGGAGTACAGCTTGACAAAACATATAACTCACATAACGATCTGTTAGAGTAACAATGGGTGAGGGAAGGAAGGTGACTGCAGGCAGTACATTGATTAGATTAGATAAGAATCTGAGATTGGGTGAAGCAGGACCAGAGTAATCTCAGATATCTGAAATGGCCCTGGGGCCCACGAAAGACTTCTTTATATAGATCATCACGAAATTCGTCCAAAATTTTAATCAATGAAATTCATTTATTGCTCACCTCATAAGCAGTTGCTATAAGTGTGAAACGTTCTGCAGCCTTGGCCTTGGCCTCCTGAATAATAAACAAGAGGAAAAAAAGGTTGAATGATACGTGCAATACAAGACATGTCGGTTAAACAGTTCAACTTTGTTCTTGCAACTGCACTTCACATACCACAGCACGTAGGGACAAAACAACAATATTGAAACACTCAAGTGCATGGAATGGGTAAATGTTTGCATCACACCCCAGTGTGAAATTCCTGTCTTTAAAGAGGTATTAAAGCTTCATAATGCCATCACACAAAACTGTGCTTTCCATAAGATATTTACTGGAACTAACGACATCATCTTCTGTGCATTCAGCACTAACATGAGCATGCATTTCCCCCCCCCCCCCCCTCAATGTAATATGCCGCAGTATCTAGGGTAGTAAGGTGAAATTAAACTCAAGAATATTGTGCAAACGAACAATTTTTAAGGGGAGACGCGGGTCTTGGAACGGTCAAAAATGGTCAAAAAATCGATTTTTCGCAAAGCTTATTTTCGAGGCGTTTGTACTTCTGAGCACCTACTCTCAAATTGCTAACGCTAAATTCGGTCGGGAAACGCGATAAAATCGGCTTTCAAAGCACCCCGGCAGCACTAAAATGTCCCCAAAAGGACGAAATTTGTTCGAACTTCCCGCGCGCGCCATGAGCGTTGCAGCGGGCCGAGCGCCGCCATCTTGGGCTAGATTTGAAGCTGTTTTCTTTGTGCACATTTTGCGCCATCTCAAAATGGCGTCGCTCAAGCAGAACGGCCGCCGTCGCGGGTTTTCTGAAGGTCGTTTCCAGGCCACTGATTGGCTCTCACGCGGCGCGCTTTTCAAGCGCGCCTTTCCGAGTCTCCCATTGGCTGGCGCGACCGACACGTCATTTTTTTTTTCTTTGTGTTTGGTTCTCCGCCGTGGCTGTCCGTTTGTGTGCGCCTGCTTTTGCGATCGTGCGTGTTTCTCGACGGACCGTGTCTCTACTTTGTGCCGGTAGTTTTTCCACGCGATCGAGATGCCTGGAGACTCTCGTCTGAAACCATCGACGCAACGAGCTTTTGGAAGCCGTAAAAAACGGGCTTCGAACAAGAAGGCGCCGGCTACAAGTGCACCGTCGGCAGCGGAGTTGGAGTCGCGGCCGGACCCTTTGGACCTGCCGGGAACTTCAACTGACGACACCGTGGGACCAAGTTCGACTAGCGAAACACTTCGGGTTGATGCCGCGTACTACTCAACGGCGGAGCAGGCGCAGCGAGTTGAGAGATCGGCGCAAACGAAGACCGTTCTGTCTGGAAAGTCGGCTACCCAGCGCAAGTTCGACCTTCTTGGAGTAAGCGCGGAGTGCCATACCGGTGACGCCGGGACCGATTTTTTGCTCGTCGATATGAAAGTTTTGAATAACTTTTTTGCACAAGCGAAGTGCGACAAATGCGACGCAAAAAGTCTCAGCGTGAGGAAGGCAACGGACAAGGAGTACGGCCTTGCGGTAAAGCTTATTTTTTCTTGCAGCAGTTGTGATTTCGAGAAGAAGCAATTTTCTTCTCCGAGAGTGAGCGGAACTGCCACCATCACTCCCTTCGAAGTCAACATGAGGGCCATGAAGGGGATACAGATGATAGGCAAAGGTGTTACTGCCCTTTCGGACTTTTGTGCGTGTATGAACCTTTCGCACCGAGGCTTGCACCACAAGACGTTTCAGGGACACCTAAAAAGTTTAGTGAAAGCCTGCGAAAACACAGCGACTGAAAGTGAAGCTGCTAGTGTGGCAGTAATAAAGAGCTGTATACAGACTTCCTGAACCCCATAGGGAACATCGATGTTGTGTTCGACGGCTCATGGATGACGCGAGGTCGGAGCTCACACATAGGTGTGGGCTGCATCATTGAGCTCTACACTGGCCTTGTAATTGACCATGTTGTTTACTCAAACTTTTGTCTCGGCTGTGCCCTGGGACCACAGCCTAGAAAAAGACTCTCTGCGTTTACGCAAGGCAAATGCAACTCATCTGAAGAGCACCAACACAAAAAAGACTCTTGCAAGGAGACACAAAACGGGTGCAACTGAAGATTACAGTCCTGGACTACTTTGAAGGTATTCTCTCAAGCATAGCAACCTATTACCCAGGGTAACCATGCTGCCTAACATCTAGAAGGTTCTTCCTAAAGACTGAAAAGACATGAGCAGCCAGTCGCTTGAGCCTCATACCCCATGGCTTTTCCAGAACCCCCCAGCCGCTTGTCATGGTGGGGTTTTGATCATGCTTTGCACATTGGAAAATTTTTTTAGATATGATTCCTTGGGTGGAACAAGACACTTTCTGTTTTGTTTTGAAGGGAAACAGATGGGGAACATGTGAATAAAATTTATGGTTAAGGTTCCTTTTAGAAATTTATACAGTGCGTGTCAATCTTCAAACGCGATTTTCTCAGCTTCACATTTTTTGCCAACTTGACCAGCCTTACGGATCTTTTCATTATGTTTTTGTAAGGTAATTTTGATAAATTTTATACCGTTGAATTCGTAAGAAATAGGACTGTGGAGCTATGCTATTTTTTTGTGGCTAAGATGAACATATGAAATTTTGTGAACAATAATGTGAGCTAATTGCATTTCAAGATTACACAATGTCAATACAATTGAAAGTTCTTATATGATGATATATCTCAGTGACAATATAAATAGCATAGCTCCACATGGCAGGTCTTTGGCTACAGCTGCATCTTAAACAGAACCTAAAAATACTGAGGGAAAGTGTCTTAATGACCCGTAAGAAATTACCTAATTAGATTTCACTTATGCTCTCACAATTTGATAACTAATTGAAGTACATGAAAACTAATTATATTTTTGAAAACAGGAGGAAGAAATACATATACACACCCAATTTCATTACAATATCTCCAATAATAAAACTTTTCGTTTCGAGACCAGTGTCTCCCCTTAAGCGGCCTCCTCCGCATGCTGCTGAAATGCCTTATGCTTTCCATGCTGCAGCCAAAGTTAGCTGTAAGTTCAGCTATACCACTGTTTTTCTGCTCCTAAGCCTGGCATGCGTTGTATTGAACACACAGACGGGCCATATTTTTCTCACAATAAAACTATCAATCACTCCTATTCTTTCATTGCATGTCTGCTTTTGTCTGTCTTCCTAATCCATTGTTCGTGCTCCAGAATGTCGTCTGTAGCCCCATGTCTCCGAAAGACCTGAAACAATGCCCCTTCCTTGATAAAAGAATTGCGAGGCCACTTTGCATAAAATTAATTACCTATGGCAGGCCTCATGGGTTTAGTATGGGCATGCTTGGAAAGTCTGCTACAGATCAACCTTTTGCCACATATAGGTATTAGTTAATCCTGTCTTTCTCAAACAGACGCTCAACAGTGGAGAGCCCACACAAAAGCGGTTCAACGATTTAGAAGAATGCTGTTCAGTAAACACTGAAACGCTGTGCGTACTTGTTTTAGATTTGTGTAATAAAACTCCGACAAAGATGTGGAAAGACAGATAGGTGAGGATACCCCAAACATTGATACAAAACTAACTGCTTACCTGTGTCTTGTGCATATCAGGGTGGTACTTCCTTGCCAGCTGTCGATAGGTCCTAGCCATTTCGGCCTGCAAGACAGAGAACATTTCGGTGTTATAAACTCGGTGACAAGCACAAAATGGAAGCAAGTGACTAGCCCGGTGGCAAACAGAAACCAGTACTAACCTTGGATGTGTCTCTTGTAATGCCCAATACTGAAAGGATAAGGAAACAGATGATTAAGATAAGAAACTAAGTAATAGGTCCTGTAGAATGTTACGTTTCTCTAGGATCCCAAATAGACAAAGACGTAAAATTTAGCAACGAGTATTACTAGGAAAGAGAGCAATAGGCGGCTTTTCAGGTATTACAGTAAAAGCTCGTCAATTCGGATAATTCGGACGGGTTCTCTGGTCCCGGCCAGCATATACATTGTTCAATGGCATCAAACTCTCATTATTTCACTTATATTTGGCCCCAATTCGGTTAATTCGGACGATCCTCAGAGCGCGCCAAGCAGGAAGCGCCGCAAGTATGCGATGCAAAGCAGCGAAAACAGTGTTCGCGGAGAGCTGAAACAGCCACGGGCTTTCAGAAAGACATGGTCACCATCCACAACCACGTTGCTGGTACGTAATAGGGTATGGGTTCACAGCACGTTTCGGCTTAAGACACGGGGTCTTGAGCCGCATTCACATTGTGAATGAAGTCGCAAATGACAAAAATTGCGGCTTTTTCACTGCTCTTATGCAACATAATTACTGGATTTATGTATTCCTCAAGAAAATGAAAGTGCATTAACGAAACAGACATTTGTTAATTGTTTTCTTGATATTTTCAATAATTCGGCATTTGGTTAATTTGGACAGTTTTTCTGGTCCCATGAAATCCAAATTAATGAGCTATTACTGTATAAAAGAAAAAGATGCTAGCCTAAAATCTAAGATGCGTCTAGTTAACACTCTCGGTTTCCTGTGATGATGTATGGGTGCAAATCGTGGATCTAGCAGAAATATGAAGGAGCTAGATTCTTTTGAGTCCTGACGCTGGCATATAGCTTCAACATTTCAATGGACTGCCAAAAAACCAACCTCTCAGTCATAAAGGAGATTAATTCCGAATGTTCAATTCGAGGCAACGGTTGTGAAACTAAAGCTTTATTATTTTGGTCACGTTACGTGGACTGGCAGGTCAATGCAGCATACGCTAATGCTAGCCAAAGTGCAGCATTAAGAGAATACAAGGTTGCCAATGCTAGATATGGTTAAACGGTATTCAAGCCACGGGAAAACGTGTCAGTGAGCTTGTATTAGGGAGACATGATACATACTCATTATGCCACCAGGAGTTGACGGCGAATCGATGGTATTTAACTACATGTTGCACATTGTGTAAGCTGTTTAAAAAGAAAGCAACATCCAATTTTTCACTGCGTGAATGTCTATAACTTTTAATGTTCCTTTCCACGAAGCCGAAATCCGGAACCTTTCCTTGTCGCACGCACTAGTGCACTTCAATGTGCCGCGTAACAACGCTAGAAATGTTAGCTTGCTTCGCCCACCGCGCTGCCCATCTGCAAGTTTTCCAACGCGAAGGCCATCTTAGACAATGAACTCTTAAAACAGACGCAATGACGGCAGCAGACTTCTCTTTGTTTCTTTTTTCACGATGACACTGTGACCGGTGTGCAACAAGAAAAGGTTGGAATAACCTTAGAACGTATGCTTTCTCTAACCAGTGCCAATATGTCACACACTTCGAGTTCTGACCGAACCTTTAAGGCCATGCCTACCAAGTGAATGAAGCCCTTGTTTAGGTTATCAATGTTCGTTAGTAAAATAAAAACGCATATTCTGGAAACTGTGCGACGTTCTCACATGTGATTACGTAAACAGTTTCGTGGAAGCACGGTTACGGCTAGTGTGACAACTTTTTAGTAATTTTCTGGCAAAATAGCTCGACAACAGGGTCGTACAACTCATCCCAGACGAGGCGCATGGAGGTGAACACTTAACGAAAACGTGTAACGCTGAGCTGTGACAAGCACTGTCGCGAAAGACGCTGTCTTGATGCATATGTTATGCGCGCAACGAGCGAAAATCGAAATCGGCGCTTATCCGTCTCGTTTCACGTATACATCTCAAGCCGACGGCAGGTCACGCGCAGAGACTGCCCTTTCTTCCGCTGCGTTGCCAGTGAAGCGCTAGGTCTTCCTCGTGAGATGTCACGTCCTTACACCGTCGGCCAGACACGCCGTGTGGAAACCACGTCGTCGGCGGTTCCTCGAAGAACACGACTTGCGAGTGGACGTGCGCGAAAGGGGGTTCACTCACCATCGTAACAGTTCTCCCTGCCGCAGTAGAGTCCATCGATAAAGGCGTGCGATGCGGTGACGCAGAACACAGTGAGCAACGAGAGCTGTAAAACACGCCGGTGTATTGGCATCCCGTCTCCTCACGGATCTGTCAGCATCACCTACGCGCGACGTCCAAGTGGCAGAAGACTCCGTGGAGATCGGATTGGATTGGCTTTGCTTCGCTCCGCCACCGCGCGCGCGGCTTAGAGTTGCCTTGGATGCCTGACCAAGGCGCGCAATGTGACTTGGATGAATGTGCGTAAAATCCCTGGATTTTTTTCCTCCTTTTCAAAAGAGAAAAATCTAGGGACTTTAAACTGTGGGTTGGCAGAGTGCTTCGCAACGTATTTCCAGAATCGCAGGCCGCGTGGTAGCACATGAAATGTTACCATCGACGACAGTTCAGACAAGGAGCAGTATCTTTCTTCCGCTCCTTTGCACCCCATCCAAAATCTGTTAACGTCCACTCAACTCTTGACACTGGAGTTTTTCAGACTATTGTTAGGTGATAAAAAAAAAGCGACAAGCGTCCCTCATATATTTCTTTTAGTGCTACCAGTGAAGCAGACAGCTCCTTCAAGCCAGAGAGAGGGACACTCAACGGAACAGCCAATCTCCTTTCTTTCAATTTTTCTCCTCCTCATTTCTTGGCACAAGCAGGAAAAAATTTACAGGCACATGTGTTATGGTACAGTCGACTGTTTTATTCAAATTTAGCACTTATTTCTGGAGAATATCTCTAAAACATCTTTTTCCACGCAGTGCATGGTCACTCCGAAAGAGCCAAAGTTGTACCCACTTGTCGAAAAAAAAAAAAGCACTTCTTTGAAGGATTCAGACGTCATTTAGCAAGTGCAATTGCCATCCAAATAAGCGTATTCCTACAGTGTTTATTCACGAACTCAGAGTATTTCCATTTTGTTCGAATACAGTCGCATCCGCCATAAGACAATAATAGCATGTTACGTGATTCTATTAATCTTCTGTAGAAGTGTCGAGATGCGGACTGGTTGGTATACGGTCATTTTTACAGCACAAAAAGGACACTTGTCGTGTAGCTTCTCTCCTTTTGTCCCATCCTTTCTTGCGCTGTAAAAATGGATCTATTAATCTTCCCCCAGATGTACTTTATTTAATCACTACTTCAATTTTAAACATGTAGCGTCAAATTGTGCGCAAGAAATACTACAGTATACTTTCATAATTTGTATTTTGCAGGCCCTCATGACACTTTGCTAAAGTCAGTGCTAATGTAGCACAACTTGGGGTGCATATAAGGTCGATGCAGAGGCAATGGAGTTGTGAACGTATGAGACACGATGGGCCGCGGACATCTTTATGGTGCACTGTTTTGGCTTCTTTCAGCCCAAGCTTGATGTAATGGGGCTCACTTCTTAATCTATCCATCTTTGGCAGCACACAGTTTCAATGGCGAGCCATCCAACAGTTCATGTGAGGGAGTAGCCAGAAGGTGCCTTGAAGATCTTGGGCGCCATGCTTGTGGTGACACTTCTGAACCATGGAAGGTTTGCGACGTGGAAGCGGTGTGTCCCCCGGGTTCTTAACCTGTGCTTTGGCCTGTAGCGTGGTGTTGCTGATGTTTGCTTCGTACTTGTGGGTGCCCTGGCTCTTCTTTTGATCATGGCTTTGATGTGGCTGTACAAACTGGAAGCTGTAAAGAAAGCACATGGCACAGATAATCAGCATCTGCACGTCACCAAAACATCCATAACAACATTGCACAAAGAAAGAGGGCTCACGCATTCAGTACGTATATGAGCACATAATACTGTAAAACTGGAAGGTAGTACAACATGTGATTATCCTGACTTTCACATATACTATTTACACATCTGCAGCATTATATTTTTCATCTAGCTGGCATAGAAGATCACATTCGACATAGGACATGCATTGCATTTGTGCATAACCAAATAACCTTGAACGATAACAAAGTTTCACCTTCAGTCAGACGTTGTAGGAAATGCACAGTTGAACATAATTCACTGCCCATTCCTACAGTGACTACAGTTTTATTGGTTCACAGTCATTATTACATCATTGTGCGCCTGCATTTAGGCTAACTTGCACAGTTAGAGGAAATCACTGCCACATCAAACAATCGAAGGTTGCGAGGAACAATGTGCCTATATTTTTGTACACTGAATAGTAGGACACATTGATACATGCCAATGACATGACAACTCAAATTTGATACATGCCACATACACACATGGAACATATTTAACGTCCTAGGAAGATTTCCTGATGATCCACACAACACATTGCAGATAAAAGATGAATATGCAATAAACATACACCAGATGTCTAAATTGTGTGGTTGCTTGCATGCATGGCCATATAGGTAAGCGACAGGCCACCAAAGTGCAACTTCTTGAGAAAGTGATAGCCTAACTTCTGCAACTCCATCAGATGATAGCGCATGCCATCCAACATATACTTTCAAGTTTCATTACCTTCCTCCTTGTCCCGCCTGGCGTCTGGTGACACTTCATCAATGGACAGGATGTCCTCCTGTGCAAAATGCAACCGCAGGTAGGCTATGCCAATGCCCGTGACAGCCAGGTTTACAATGCAGGCAACAGTAAGGATGAGGACCATGAGCTTCTGGTTGCGCTTCTTGGCACTTAACTCCGGGACAAAGCCAGGGTCACCCGTTTCCACATCTGGGAAGGCCTGCCTTTGGAGACCACACCGGCAAAACCCTGCGCGACCAAGGTTTACACATATAATGGCACGCTACTGTGTATATGGGCCTAAATAATGTGAAACAAATGTGAAACATTACAGTGACCCTAAACAATCCCACTGTGTGAAAACATGTGAATCTGAACTACCTTATACACATCAATTGTTTTCATCACACCTTGAAATAAGCAGACTCTCGTTAAACAGAAGCTGAAGGGACCAGGAAAATGTCTTCCGTATAACAGGAGTTCCGTTTACCGAGAGATGAACAAGGGTACAGAATTCAAGTACAAAACCAATCATGTAAGAGACAGTTGTTCCATTTAAGCAGTAGTTCCGTTTAAGAGATTACCGTTTACTGAGAGCCTACTGTACATACAACAGAAGGAAGAAAATGTGCGTTTGCTTTAGGCTAACCAGTGAAGTAGACATTAGTGGACCCATGTACAAAGCATGTTAACATGCATTTTTCATCAGCTAGCCGTTACATGCCTTTCCCGGGCAGACTGGCTTACAATGATAAATGATGTTTATGTGTGTTCTCTCCCTTATTTTGTTATCCTTGTATTAGTTTAAGTGTGCAAAGCAAGTTTGCTGATCTGGAGTCCCACAAGACCCATGACTTAGCAACTTCACACAAAAATAAAACGATTAAATCACAGATACTTCTGTACACAATCAACCCTAATAAATTGTATCAACCCATTACTTCTCGTATGATTCGGCACTGCTCTTCTACATAGCATCAGCACAAAATGAAATGAAAACCTGTTATTATCAACAGAAAGGCATTAGTTTTCGTATATGCCATTTACGGGACATTGGCATGACAATTTATGCTGTAGCACGACAACAGTGTAACTTTGGCATGACAATGTATTTTCATTATTTCGGGCCCCAGCACACAGTATTGGGACTAAAACATGTTTCTTGAAACTGACCTTTTAAAACTGGCTCCAATGTAGCAATTGTGCATTGTGCTCATAAAAGTATTCACATATGAAAAGATCATGGCTATGGTTACACTTACGGTTATGCCACAGAATAACTGCACATCATCATGCAGGCACAGCAGTCCAGCCCTAGCTGCCGTAGATATAAATAGGCTGATAAGGACAGGTGTGGATCTACGTTCGTATTCCTTTTTATCAAGGAAGGAGTTCCTCTTTGATATATTGATCACTGATGATGATTGCACAGATGCTTGCAAGCAACCGTAGTAGGAAATTCATTCATGCAAAAATGAGTGTTCTGACACAGTAGCAGTTGGGAAAAAGTGCTCGATGAGCTTGTCACATGCCGTACACTGCCATTGGGACCACAAATTTCAAGAGTTGGAGTTAGGACATACGAACGTCTCCCTTAGATGTGGATGCAGATGGATGCAGATGATAAATATTGATCACAATCACAGACATGCAATACATTTCGAGATCCTGTGTACTGTTGCAATAGTATATGTGGACAAATAAAACAAAATAAAAACAATTCGAGTCCAACAACAAAAACTTTGGCAGCATTTATCTTTCTGCAAAAAACTCACAGGGTCTCTCATGCATTCGCCTAACACAACTTCGCCTTCTTCTTCTTTTTCTTCTCAGTTGATGTAATGATCCTCCCATGCCCCCCTCCAAAAGCTTTCTGTACCTGACGTACTTTTGCACTGCCTCCAGGATCGGAGGCATTGCAAACTTTCTGCACCTGACCTGGTTTTGCACTGCCTCCGTGATCGGCCCACTTTTGACAAAGCAATGAGATCATGTGATGACGTCATCATGTGATGTCATGATGACATCATATGGCAATCTCATTACGTGATGATGATGTTTTGCATCACTTGTGTTGACGCCGATGCCACGGGACGCCGACTCTGGCAATCCATTTTTGCATTCTATGAGGCATCTGAGGCTTTTGCCTTAATAAGCACTATTGTCAAGCACTCTTGAAATACACCCAGACCTCATTATAACAAAGCCACATATGCCACGAAAATAACTTCATTATATTCAAAAATTCGTAAGAAAAGTTTATTCATAACACTGTATCTATGACACTACTATTTTTCATTTACTTCGTTATAACCGATAATTCGTTATATCCATGATCATTATATCGAGGCTTGAGCGGAATGAGCAAATTTACACAACCTTTGCAGTTGTGTGACTGCTCTATTCCTATGATCAGAGCTACCTGTGGGCTATGATCTGGTCATGAAATTAAAATATTTCTTTTTTATGCCAACAAGGACTTCAATCGCGCCAGACTGAAATGAGAGGAAGGAGTTGATGGAGACTCGCTTTTAAAATGGACTCCCGGATTATCTTCGCTGACTGTCAGTGTTGAGGCCGCTTCAGTAGTGTTCAGTGACGAACCCAGCACCAGGCGACAGTCATCCTGCACAAAAACAGACAAGGCAAGGAATATATGCAAATAACTTGTAAATGCAGGTATCGAGACAAGCGACACCAAGAAAGATCAAAACTGTAAGCACAGATGGCAATTTCATAGCAGCATAGGTCATAGTTCAGCAAGAATTATGGCCTACGCATTTATACTTTAAAAATTTAATACTAGTGCCACGGTCACAAGTTTCCAATGCACTAAAAAACAGACAGACCGAGAAAATGAAAGGTAAGATCTAACTTAGCACATATTCACAAATCAAGATCATCATGAATCAATTAAGCTTCTCAGTTTTTTTTCTTTACAATAGTGAATAAACTTGAACCTGAGCTTGTGCGGGTATGCATATAAAAAATTTAACATTGCAGTATTCATGTAATATGCAGCCCTTCTTGCTACTTGTACAAAAATGCTCGGAATTTCCGAGTCAACAAAGTGCCCAAATAATGAACATAGGGCAGGTTGAGGCTCCATTGTCATATTTACACACACTGGACACACCGGTGTGCTACGATTTTGATGTGCTACTGCACAGAGGCTTTAAGGTTGATGTGAATGAAATAACAGCAATTAATGTCAATCTGAACAATTTGTGTATTGGGTATGCATTCCATAAGTGTAATACTCTGTGCATTGTCCTTTTTGTGTTTCACACTTGC
The DNA here is from genome assembly GCF_013339695.2 of Rhipicephalus sanguineus. Taxonomy (NCBI): domain Eukaryota; kingdom Metazoa; phylum Arthropoda; class Arachnida; order Ixodida; family Ixodidae; genus Rhipicephalus; species Rhipicephalus sanguineus. The sequence continues at coordinate 31,208,884 of NC_051184.2, read as the reverse complement.
TGAACCAAAATGCCCCGTAACCTAACGTCCCATATCACTAGCTTGTACTTACACCTATTTTGCTGCATTTGCCATTGTTCTAGGTGTTAACCTGCTTTGTCCTTAACTCTGTGTACTTGCCGTTGTTTTTTATGTTAACCTACCGTATTTACTCAAATGTAACACGCACGTTTTAACATATTTTTGCTACCTGAAGTCGACCCTCGCGTTACAATCAAATACCAAAATTCAAGTTGTCTAGAAGGTGCAGTGATGCACACAATTCTTTTATTTTCGTTTTATTTATTTTTTCTTGGAAAGTAAACCCTAGCGTTACCGTAGTGGTCACATTACAATCGAGTAAATGTGGCACTTTGTTCTTACCTTTGTATCTGACAACCCTTACACAACGCCTTTGCGAGGCCTGCAAGGTATATGCAAATAAATCATTAATAAACACACTCACTGCGAGGGCCACTGTTGGATCTTCAACTTCCATGTTCATGGCCGGTGAGGGGGCAGCGCAACAGCGCACTCTCCAAGGCCTACACCATTGTGGCTTGCAACACACAATGTTTGGAAGCAGACACCATGGCTGAGGAGGCCATTGTTATTATCCAATCTACATGTGGCTCATACCCACTATGAGAGGATTGACCGAATTGGCAGATTTGTTCCAATTTATAATAAAGAATGAAAATTTCAGGATTGTACTAGAATGGGTGCTATGGAAATGGAAAATTACCTATGTGACGGAATGATAGCAATAGTCATTTAAAAAATTCCCCAAGTCTTTTTATTGATTACCTTAGGTTACTTTCACCCCATTTCATTAGTTCTTTTTAATTTTATACCATTTCTTTATTTTGCCTCTAATGCTTTCTTCTTTATCTTGAATTCTTTGCTTTGATGAAAAACTTTTTTGTTTCACATTACCTTTATTTTCTCAATGCCTAATTGGTACATTTTCTATTACTGTATTTCCTATCACAAGTCCCCCCTACAGTCCTCAGACCATGGGACTCAAGTCGTAAATCAAATATTGTTGTGCTGCAGTATCGCTATATTTATGCTATTAATAATTTCTAATAAACAATACAGGAAGAACCAGTAAAAGCTTATTTAAAAGTGATACGATGAAACAGGAAATCTGTTTGAAATCTATAAGAAATTCCTTGACACAGTGCAAACATCCCCGATGCTGAATCTTACAGCAGAGGCTCAAAATGAAAGAGCAACGGTTATGTTATTGTAGGGAGAGGTGGTTCTAATACTCATCTTCTTGCAACAGAATGGCTGCCTTCATCTTGCTTTGTCCTTTTCATGATGGCAACATCTATCAAAAGTACGAAGTCCATTTGTTGCGAGCAAAATGTACAGCCCTACAACATTTCACCTGGCTTTAATGTTCTGGCTCCATTATTTCGGAGCAGACTGCCAGAAAAAAAAAAATAATGTGACCATTTTTTTATGTGTCAGTAATGGGGACAGTGTTAGAAGGAAAAGAAGATACGGTTTGCATTTCAGGACACGTCAATTTATGTATATCAATGTTTTTTGTATTCTAACAATTCTCTTATATTTCTCACGATATATCTCTTATTTTTGTATTGCTGGAATTTGCGTACGAAACATTCGTGAAAATATTGTCTTTACTATCTACGTCTTACTCTCCGCATTGCCAAATTTGGTTTTTTTTGCTCTTGCTCGCTTCATAACTTTGTTTACACATTCCTTTTCTTTAATTTTATGATTTTTCCTCTATAGTTATTTCGTGCACATGGTGGCAACCCAATAATAGCTTAAAGGAACCCTCACAGCCAAGTTTTTGTTTATGCCTTTTATACTTTAATCTGTAGGTTTGTGTCTGATAATCCCGAAATTGAATCACAAATGCTGCAACGTCGTTAATTGTGACAAATTTCAGCATCATTTCAAAACACCTGCCTAAAATTATGAGAAATTAGTGCCACACTGCGGGGGTGTGCCATAGGGTCATGTGCAATCAAGTTTTGGTGATGTTGAAAGCGCACTTTTTGAATCGAGGCTCCACATGCAGTAAAGAATGAAATGACGTGGGTGCTTCAGTATAAGTTAGGATGTGATGCTGCAGGTACATTCTGCCGAAATTTGTGTCTGCATTGAAATGACACGTGACACACCCGCCTGCCAAGCACCCTGCAATGTCAAGAGTTCCCCTCTGGAAAAAAGAAAAAAAGAGAAAATATTGGAGCCCTTCCCCTGTCAGGAAAATGGCTGGCCTTGAGAGCAGCTCATCAACAGAGCGAGGGGGACGAGGAACAATAGGGCACTAACTTGACTGCGACGTCGACAATACTCGCTTCACTCGTTCAACGCTCCCTATCCATTTCATGCTAGTAGTGATGTTGCAAGGTGCTGCCAACTCAGATGAGCACTCATGGTTACATTAAAACGAAATGAAAATATCTTAAAGGCAACGTTCGCCACTAATAACTGGTCAGAAGTCACCACATATACAGGAGAGTCAAACAACACAAACATACTGAGGCTTCAATTTTGGCGTTGGGGGTTCCTTAAAGGATGTTTCTTGCAACGGCAACGCATAGTACTACCACAAGAGTCGAGTCATAACAACGCAAGTCGGTTGGAACTGCGCGCAAAAGTTTTTTGTGAAGAGAGTTGAAGGCACCCGTATAACTACATAAAAATGAAATGAGTGGCACAATCTCGGAAGAGAACATTTACAATAAATAGCTGCCTTTTGTGACCAACAAAAAGAACGCGATAGGAGAACGTTCCATGCAACTTGACGAAAAAAGCAAGCATGACACTTGCCCTGCTAATAAAATTTATTCTCAAAGTGCTTAAATTCTTTAAACGTCCACAATGTTTTTGCACTTAAATGGCAATTATGCATGTGAGAATAGTGAACTAAAGTTGGGTAACGGAAAGTAAACTTGAAGGATGAGGCAAAAGTCCATTACTTTGTTGGTGATATGCACTTCACCTTTATTTTTATCAAAAAGTAGAATATACATCTTCCATCATGATGTAAAATGACTCGTAGAATGAAGCCCTCACCGAGCTCAACGCCACAAAAGCTCTGCACAGACCTGCGCAGTTCGGAGTTATATTAACGTTCTATAGGAAAAAAGCCAAAGTATAGTATAGAGAGGCCTTCAAAAATGCTTTGCCTTAATGCCCCATAAAAAAATACCACATTATCATTCAACGAACGAGGAATAAATCGTAACTAGAGGCCAGCTTTACAGCCCAGAAATAACATCTACATACTAAGTAGCATTTTCATCCATGTAGCTAACGCTGTTCAATTTGTCATGTGGTACAATCAAAGTGTTCATGGTAAGAATACCAGAAAGAAATGTGGCACAAGTGCGTGTGTGTGTGTGTGTGTGTGTGTGTGTGTGCCACCATTTCTGCTGAGTCAGCGTGCCAATGGCAACAGCCGTTCTGGTCACCAGTAGCGTTGGTACATTACGTTACGGACTCTGTAAGTTAGGTGAAAACTTTCATATCAGTGGCATCACAGTAAGTGGAAGTTTCACTCATTCTAAGGATATCCAAAGTGACATTTTTCGCTGATTATTTAAACCGAAATAGAGAGGAGAAAATAGTGTTTTCACTGGTACACTTTCGGGAAGCAAAACAGCAAACACTTCTAAAGAAACAATGTGAGTTTAGCTGTGACACAGCAGAATTACACAAGACTTAAGTAGACCTAATCAACTTTCACAATGAATGCTCAACAAGAGCGGGCAACATTGCTATAACATTGGAGAAGGACGCTGAAGGGTTTTTTCTTTCTTTTGGGGCGGGGGGGAGAGAGAGGAGGAGGTATTGTCAAACTAATGCTTTCCATGACTGGTCCATCTTCATGACTGGTTCCATGGCTGGTTCCTTTACTGGCCAGGATTCATCTGGTTTCTGTTTGTTTTATATGATATATCGTCTCACCTTGAAATAAATTTCAGTTGGAGGTTAGTGCGTGTTTGCGTCTTTTTTTTTCCTTCATTCGAATGTTTTGCGCTTAATGGTTGTCAAGTATCGGGTACCAACTAGCTCGAACTCACATGCTGTTAAGTTCCATGACGGCTCACAAAGACACCTGTCTGTGTATTTGCAATTATTGGCCGGCTGCGGCTTGAAGCCGGCTGCGTTTCCTCGTAGATTTGGGCATCTTTCGAAGGAGTGAAAGGAAATTCGTGAAATCCAGGACAGTGCCTCTCCTTCCTCTCATATTATGATATGACAGTCCCGAAGCAGAATGTTTATCATCACTTGATATTAAAAGGGAAATGATGCGATGACACCTAGGTTTGTACGTGGAAGTTAAAGAATGAGTAGGTGGATAGCGGATGTGATGACCAACGATGCTAGTCCTTCTTTGGTCTCGACGCTCCCATTCTGGCGTTGAAGTTCATTCCCGCAAAGAGCACCACAGACGTGACACCGCACAACACCTCCAGGAGGACGAAGACGGCACCCCAGTTGTAACGGTTGGCGACAATGCTGAACGGAAGTCCGGAAATGACAGCGCCAACTGCAGACAAACGTAAAAAAGTCACAGTTACGCTTTTGACCTGATGAAACTGATGGCACTGAAAACCGATGTTTACTGTACCTGTTTTCTTTAGTGCAACGGAAAGCTTATCGGTCAGTGTTTAATCACTGAGTACGAAAGTAGGGAAATTGTCCGAGCGGCTCGTTCTCTGTGTTATGCACAACTAATGAAACTGACGGTCGGTTTCATTAGTTGCACATAATCATTCAGTAGACACTCTGACCATGGAAAACACTGTGAAACATTTTTATAAGAATTATTTTATCTGCAGCATCAACAAAGTCGTACATGCAAAATATGCTGTAAACAGTGGTAGGCGAGTGCGATAGCGGTTCGTGTTGGTGTGCTGCCGTTCAAGGCAATTCCGTGCATTCACCGTGCCAGGGGTCTCAAACTCAGCTAGTGGGCCGCAGTCACGAAATTTAATAATAATAATATCTGGGGTTTAACGTCCCAAAACCACCATATGATTATGAGAGACGCCGTAGTGGAGGGCTCCGGAAATTTCGACCACCTGGGGTTCTTTAACGTGCACCTAAATCTAAGTACACGGGCCTCAAACATTTTCGCCTCCATCGAAAATGCAGCCGCCGCGGCCGGGATTTGATCCCGCGACCTTCGGGTCAGCAGTCGAGCGCCATAACCACTAGACCACCGTGGCGGGGCAGTCACGAAATTTAGTCACGCTAGGGCCGGGACAGTAAAGAACGTTGGAGCGGGGGAGGGGTGTTTGAACGAAACTTCAGCTAATGTTGCCATCTGAAAGAAGACGTCCCTTCCCAACCTGATATACTATAGCGTAATACAACCACCTCTGCTGCCAGTCTGAGCATAGAAGAGGTAGTGGTGACACCCAAAAAAGCGCTTTGTAATAAAACTGCCTGATTAATGTAGCATTTAGTATAGATATAACATTCGGTATGGAGGAAAACAGTGGAGAAACCACTCACTGCTTGCTGCAAGTGCAACAATGGCATGTGATGTTCCAGACAGGTGGGCTGGTGCGGACTCTGAAGCAGCAACACCAAAAATGGCAATGGGTCCATAGAGGCAGGCACCTAGAACAAGGCCAATGCCGGATATCCACAGCTGCAAAAGCAAATGACAAGATTGGAGACTGCTTCAGATACAGGTGGTTATAAATTATGCCTTGTGTAAGTGTGCCTGCATTGATGCATACTGAAACTAAACATTTTGTAAACTGGCATCTCTTGTTGGTATGCATAAACGACAGTTCCATCCCCAGCGCCGCCCTACTGCTGAAGCCTTGAAGCAGACTTTGCTCACGGAAAGAGCCGTGTGCTGAGGAGTACTTGGCATGCACATAGTACCTCCTCGTCCCCCCCCCCCCTGAATTTCTTTCTTTCTTTTTTTCAGTGCTAGCCAGCTAAGTAAAAAAAACATAATGAAGCTGAGCCAAGGAACAAATCAGACGTATCTGGCAGTTCTGTTACAATCTGCTGCAATGAACATCACGAGAACCTTGTGCACAATTATATCTAAAGTCATCAGGAGTGTTGCAAGGGCAAAAAAAAAAAAAAACTTTCTTTAACTGTATTCTCAGAGAAACATGCCTTTAAATCAATAGGCAGCCTGCTCTACACAATGTAAAGGTTTTAGAAACAAATTCTTCAAAACACGTAAACAAATTAAAATCATAAAAACCTGTGGTCACCTTCAATGTGCAAGGCAGTAACACAATGCACAGAGATTCAAATAAATGTTTTGGAAGTTCAAAGGTCGGGTACCCCACTCCCTGGTTATACTTGCCCATATTCACCAATAGTATTTACCTACATTTGTTAATTACACGAGTCTTTTGAGGCTCTTTCAAAACTTTGCAACATCGTTGCTAAAAGAAAACGTATCGACTTACCTCTGAGGACTCCTTTCCTACATTGAAGCACAACAGGTGAAAACAGCCAGCTGCCCCAGCCATGAAGAGTACTGCAACAGGTATCCTAGGGTTCGCATTACTTTTGCTGCCCTGGAAAAGGACAACAGAAACACAAGAAGACATCTAAGTTCAGGAGTAGCACAACTGTGCTCTCAAAACCTGGAAAGTTAAAAACAATGTGCTTTGTAGTACCACTCAAACATGCTGGAGGTACCGCCAGCCCATTTTTAATTTATAATACATATTTCAGCTGGCTTTGTCCCACTTATCTTGAATAAGAGGCCAAAAAGTAGTCATTGCCTGAGGAACAATGTAAGCAGGGTGGTCAGTACGTGATTTCATGTAACCTTAATAAAATCCTATAGGAAAGAACATGCTTCAATTTATCAAGTGCTTGTTTCCATTACTGTTGTCACCATGGGCATCTAAAGGAGGGGGGTGCAAGGAGGGGCGGCTGCCCCCAACCCCTGCAATTTTGGATATTTTTTACGCAGAAGCAATAAGCTACATAGCTTAATCAGCACACTGAGATCCCATACATCCATGGGAAATGAGACCTTCACGTTTGCCAGCCAACATGGCATAATGACTAATCTTGCCAGTCATGCCACGACCGTGAAAGAAAGGCTGTCTGTGCTGGATGACACCCCCCCCCCCCCCAGGCCACGGGTGCCCCCCTCCCCACCCCCCATCTCGCAAAAAGTTCTGCGCATGCTCTCGGTTGTCACATGCTGCCATCAACTGCTCTTACAAGAATATGACACGGCTGAAGTTTGCTGTCACTAAATTCGGAATGAATTTCGTTCCGAATTCAGTGACATAGCAACTTTACAGCCTTGTTGGTGTAGAGAACATTTTCTTATTGATAGTATCCTCATGATATGTCACAAACAGATTAGTGAGGATGACACTTGAAACTAGCGTTGCCTCAATATCCTCTGTTCTGCAAGTTATGTTACCCAAGTGAAAGAGAGCATAACACACAAAAAAAGGACACACGTTCTGCAAGCAAAAATGACTGGCTCCACTGTAAGCGTTGTGTTTTATTTAGCTGATCATGTATGCTGGCAGGAGCTCACCTTTTTGACATGCCAGTGCAGAAACCAGTCAGTGAGGTAGCCTGCCAGAATGCCTCCAAAGAACCCACCAGACTCGATGCTGCTTGTCAGGGCACTGCCTAGAAGAGCAGAGGAAAACACCAGGCAGGATGCAATTTGTGAAAAATGTAAACCTGACAACAATGTTAGAAGACCAGAAAAGGCGACATGGGACGACACTAATTCAGCCTTCTCTACTTAAAATATCTTCCATAATGCAGAGAGTCATGTATGCTTTAACTATCAGAAAGCAACTGCTCACAGTCGCAAAACAAAATGCTAGAAGATGCAAAATAGCACCAGTCCCGTCCTCTCTGTCTGTCCGTGTGTTGCTTTGCGCTACAAATTTTTTTCCTTCAGATGCAAAAAGGGCTTTTCGCCTTTTTGAAAATGCACGTGTCACAATCTTTGCGGGACGGCTGACTAGAAACTGTGGAGGCGCTTACGCACAGAGGTTGTGGGCCTCCATCCTCATTAGCCTACTCAAGTGTAACGTAGCAGTCAGAGCACATGATCTTAAGCCGATCTGCCCAACCTTAGCATGCCCCCTATTAAATCTACAGTTTCGTGCTGGCACGTAGTCATGGGTAGGTAAGCCGTCATGTCCAAGCCAATCAGAATGTACTGAGGCTATCAGCTGCTTGCATCACTTCCACAAGTGTGTGGAAGCTTATACATTTCGCGGCACATAATTTTTTCTAGCCCCCAACACTATGCAACAATGATGACAACATCTGTATGTAGAACCTGCATACTGCGAGTATCTGAAGTCTTCCATCACAGAGAGCTGGCCCCAGTCCACTTTTTACAAAACTTATTCCTTTTGAACTGTAGAAGTGTTGAGATGCAGGCTAGTTTTAACTGTCCAAAGGAGGACGAGACAAAGGAAAAGAAGCTACAGGATGGTTCAGAGCTTAACCTGTAGCTTCTATTCCTTCGCTTTGTCTTCTTTCTTTTTTTTTTTTGCACTGTTAAAATGAACTTATTCTTCTTTTTTTTTTTCCATCGTCCTTACACTAACTAGCCCATACAAACTACCTTACACACTGGCTATGCAACAATGTTCGAGATGACGACAACAGCAACAATAACAAACACGCCTGCACGTACCTGCGTACTGCGAGTGTCCAAGGTCTTCCATCACGTAGAGCTGGCCCCAGTCGACAGCACTTGTCTTAGCACAGAATACGATCAGGTAGCTGAATGACACGAGCCACAGGAACGGACTGGCAACCAGGTCCCAAACGGTTGCTGAGCTACGGTCATCGGCCGCCGGCGTCTGGGGCCCTCCTGCATGCTCGGGTGAGCGACTAAAATGCGAAATTCCCGACGACTAGGCTGTCACCGCCCCATGTTGTGAGGCTCACCTTTGCTCGCTGCGTCCTTCTTAGCTGTGGCTGTCTTCTTGCCAGCCACGTCCTGCGCTTCTAGACCAACGTCGGTCGGGGAGTTGACCAGTGTAAGCAAGGCGACAGCCCCCATGGCGATTGACAAGGTTCCTGATGAAACAAAAACAGCAAAAGACAGATATCAAGCCTGCCCGGACTATACAAGAGGGCAAAAGATTCCTCAAATGCAAGCAATAGCCCTTAATATTGCTTCTCACATGTTATGGAGCACATAAGCTTTACTTTACTGCATTGTATGAATAACCGTATTGAGCTGTCATGTAGAAGTTATTGCATCCCTGAAACTGGCCGAGAATACCGCCCCAGCACTACAAGCTAACAAAAAGCACGTATTTTGGGCGTCTTTCTGCCGCACAACAATAATTGTCACCCGACTTGCTTGTGTTTCCTTTCTCAAAAACTGTGCGCTTGCTACTTTCCTATAAATAATGCTAGGTCATGCTGACATCACACATGCCATTCGTGACAGATAAGTACCATGTGAGGGGCAATAACACAAGGAAAGCATGTGAGATAGATGACAATCATTATGTTATTATGTGACAAAAAGACACCCCAAATATGACCCCCCCCCCTGTTTTTAGTGTAGGATGCAATCCAAAACAAGTTAAACATATACGGGGGGGGGGGGGGGGCATATTTACATATAAGAAAGAACGCCACTGCATGTGGCAACAGTGAAATCTCTAGTTCAAAATAAAAGGTCACGCCACACTTTACTTACCAGCTATTGTCAGGCTAAAGCGCCAGCCATAGTTCAAGATGAGGAATGCAGACAGAAACGGAGCCACTCCACCCGATATGTTTGCAGATGCTGAGAGGACACTCCACCAAGTGCCAAACTGGGATGGTGAGAACCACTGTGGAAAAGATGGCACTTAAGAGCCTTATTAAACGTGCACACTTGTCGTTTAATGTTTCTTAAATGACAAGTGGGCCCCAGAAAGGCCCACTTGTCGAAATGGGCCCTTGAAAGGCCGTTCCTCCAGCTTTCACTGCGATTGTGCTGCGTGTTCCACACAGATGTGGCTTTTTTTTTGCCATCAGCGCCTATCGTTAAAGAAAAGCTGTGTTCTTGTTGCTACACATTTTCCTGGGCACTGAAGCTAAACTGACACCCTTTGCTGTTTGAATGGGAGCCCACCTTCCTAAGGATCTTGGCGCATGATGGCCAGCCACAACCTTGGGCCAGTCCGTTGAGGAACCAGAATCCACAAAAAAGCGGCACAGAGTTGGGCGAAGTACCGAACAGCAATGTGGCCACACCGCTGACGAGGAGGCCACAGGTGAACAGCAGGCGGGCACTGAGGCGGTCAGAGAGCACACCGCCCATGAACTTGCTGCCGGCATAGGCCAAATTCTGGCTGCTGATGATCATGCCTGCGATGAAGTGGGAAAAATGTCACTAGGGCTTGTGTATACTCACAGGCAAAACATTTTAGTGCTGGTTTGAAATGACTTAGTCGCAGTGCTACAATACACGAAAGAAGGGGAACTTAAGAACTTGTTTTTCTTTGCGAGCCATCAAATTCCCCTTCTTTCGTTCATTCATAGTGAGGGTCTTGTTCTGGCAGATTTGGTGCCTTCAGGTAGTATGCAAGGGCTTATTGGTCAGCTGCCAGCTCATAAAAGGATCACGTGCTACGTGACGGCAGCTGGCAAAAAAGAGCTGGCACACTCGCCATCATGGCTACGAGCGGCGCTGACTAACACTCCCATATTTGCATGCACAGAAATACCAGGATAAAGTGGACAAGAGGATGACTGTCGCTGTAGCACTTGAAGCATTATCCAAAGGTTGCAGGTTCGGTCCCTGCCAGTGGCAAGTTGTCTTTTCGTACATTTTAATTTCTTCCAATTTACATCATAACTACTACAAAACAGTTAAAAGACTGCAAAAATAATGTCCCTTATACCTTGGCTTCACTCTCTGCTGGTTTTCATTAAGCTACAATAGGGCACACAACAAGCCCCATAGCCTTCTAGCAGTAGCTGCTATGTGAAAATTCTGACTGGAATCATGGAAGTACCAAAGTAGCCTACAACAGGGCAAAGGGAAAAATGCATATACAGACAGCTAGGTAATCCCTGGCTTGTGTGTCTTGCATCTTGCTTTGTATTGTATATGAGTGCTTAGGCTGAGTGCTAAGTGGCTATACAGGCATTGTTGTGTTTCTAGTAATAATCCTCATTGTAGGGCAATACTTATAGTACAACAAAAAAAAATGCACAAACTGATTGTTCAGAGGCTTCAACACTCTAAACCTGCCTTTTGTCTTAGCAAACCTTGTAAAGGAATGCTCTGGATTGATTTTGACCATCCGGAATTCTTTCATAGTCGAAATACATCTCTACTTTTTTCTTGCATGTCGCTACAATGCTACGATAAAAATCAAGGTCATAGCTCGTTCAGCTTGATAAAATAATATGACAGCCATTGTAAATGACAATGATGTGCCATAACCGAAATTAAAGGGATAGTAAAAAGAAAGTTAAATTATGATGAGCTGGAAAGTTATACTTCTGTAAAACAAAAAATTTCAGTCTCTCCACAATCATCCTGTTGGTGATACTTTATGCATGAATGAACGATGAATGGAGATGGCACCTTGAAGTTTTCGCACCATCTTTAAAAGATGTAACAAATTTCCGTAGCATCTTCTCAGTCCTTCTAAGTGTTCACCAAGAAAGAATTACAGTGTGTTCGAAACAATGCAATGGTTTCACCAAGCAAGCTACATAAACACTTCCGCACAAAAATATCTCATATAATTGAAAATGCTTTAATATCTGTGGTGTCACACTGACATGTCAAGGCAGCAGCTTGTTCATGAAATTCGAGAAACAGAAGTTCAGAATCTGTTACTTTTTTCACTAGTTAAAAGGTGTCTGTACTATTAAAGGAGTACTGACACGATTTTGAGGCGTTGCAAAAGGCACATTTTTTGTTTCCTTCGTATGCAGTGTTGACACTCTCCACACGTGGGAGTGAGGCAACATGTATAAGATGTCTTACTTTTGACTTTAAAGTTTTTATCGGCCATCATCTACAAGCCAGCCCTACTGCAATGAACATTATCACGATGAGTCAGCACAGTTCACTGTGCTTCCGAACTCTGCATCCTGCATGCGGCCGAAATAGCAGAAATCGCTGTACGACAATTCACTCATCGTTGTTTACGTGCACCGCATGCGACTGACAGCAGGTGACTGACCTGCTTCTAGCACGTCGCGAGTTGCCGTCTCCCCGTGACGTCAGACTGTGTTTACATGTTAGTGTGAAACTGCCCTCTCCATATCGAAACGGGAGTGTTTCTTTAAGGCAGTGGTATGAAAAATACATTCAATGCATTCCCAGGCACCACGATACTCCTTTTAGGGTTCTCGACACCAGTGTGTTTTTATTTAGAGCAACAATCCAAAAATATTTAAAATTCATGTCAGTACTCGTTTAAATGAAAGCCAATAAAATTCTGAAGAATTCTTCAGCAGTCTGAACTGAACTACTGCTGCTTTTTAGTGCCCCATTAAATGGCGTTCTATTGCAAAGGCCAATCTAAAACCCAGACACACCGCATCATTTTATGAAAAAAGTACATTTCATTGGCACAATAGCTTTTCTATAGTTTTTTTTTTTATTGCAGCCTGCGATAGACATTTTTAAAGGAGTAAGTCGATGCATTAAAATTTTCAAGGAAACAGTGTGAAAAGAAAGGTGTGCAAAAGAATAGCACCTGTCCAGTGTTACTCTCTAATTGATGTCTCACAATTTTGCATGGCTTTCTTTAAGCATGCTAGTTGCAATGAATGATAGTCTCGTGCTGATGCCTCAACCTGCTTTGTGTGTTCTGTGATCACCTAAAACACAAGATTTCGCAGGTTTTTCTTAATATCAGTGACGGCAGTACAATCTTTCTCGATTTAGCATTATATAATGTTCGTGAAAACTGGTGGACCAAAATGAACAAGTCACTGACACATAGTTGGTGCATGAATTTCACATCAGTCTGCAAAACAAAACAAAAAAAAATCTGGTTATTAGGCAGTTTTAGAATAGCGTACGCAAAGCTTTGCGTTGGCTTTTCGCGCAACTGCGCATGCGTCGTACGCTAACCGCTTGCGGGCTCCCGTTAAGTGACGGAAATAGCGGGCCGCAAACGCTAACGCTAACTTAGCGTACGCTATTCTAAAACTGCCTATTATCTCGGCTTTCATTTTAAGATAGATAAAAGGTACCATCTAACAGAGTGGAAAGGGAATCACAGGAAGGTAAAATTTTTTTTCTTCACGGATAGATATTCTTTTCTATGCAAACATTTGGATGACCACTTTATTTCGTCTTATGATCAGACACCTGAAGGAAGTTGGAAATTTACAATGGACTGCTGCAGTGAGCTAAGCTGCAGGCGCTGCTTAATCAGCAGCCTCCTGACAATAAGAAGGGGCAATGCCACTAAGATGAGCGTACAAGACAGCGCTAGCCGAAGAACAGCCGTAAAGGTGTAAAGAAGTTAAGAAATGGGGCACACGCCACTCTGGGAACAACGCCTGACAGCTTTCCTTATCTCCCAAGTTGGCGCGGTGATAGCGCGCAGCTCATCATGGGCAAACCTCTCAACATGAGGTCGGAATGGCAAGGGGAGATGAGAAAGTGGACGGCACTTACAAAAACCTTTCTCTTCGAAGGAGGCAGCGTGGTAGTCCACAACACGGTCAAAAGGTCATTTTATCTCTCGGCGAAGATATGGAAAGAGGCCAGGAAACACAATTCACACGCACGATTGCTGTTTGTCTCTTTCGACGGGATATCCATTCTGAGATATCTTGCGTCTGGTCCAGCATATTTTCACGTGCACAATGTTGTTTTGGCATTACACGAAAGCTCTCTCAACAGCTGATTTTGTCCCCTTTTCAGATTGTGGGGGGCCTCGAGTATCCTTGTTGTGGCATCATGTGCTGTTGCATCAAAGAAGTAAAATTGATTCTTAAGAATGAATTATTTAAGTGTGCAGTTAAGCAGAGCAGCGATTTGTAGTAATTAGACATAGATAATTGGATTTTCCGTCCTTAATTTCTACATGTGCGCAAGTTCGTAGGTATGAGGGCTGTCTTTCTCCCTTGTAGAATACTTTCCTGGCTTGCTTTTCTCTCATGGATAACCACAGACACCACTTGACATAACTGCTCGCGGACGCAGCAACGACATACCGCTAATTCTAGATGTAAGCTGAGCTCGCGAACTTTTTGCCACAGCTGTAATACCGTTCAGAAAACGCTTGAGCCGATTGCAGAAGTGTAGTCTAACGTTGCCAAGACCCTACCGCCCTGCTAATAGTCCAGCAGCTTGAATGCGCTTTACGATCCTCCGATATCTTATGACACCTCGGCTATATGCCAGGCAAAATCACGATCTCGTCATCAATACTCCCCTAGCAGCTGTTCTCGAGCGCCTCTGAATCGGCGCGCATAAAATGTTTATATTGTGATGACCTTCATGCCAGTGACGCCACATACGTGCAGCAATTATCCAACCCAACGAATATGAGCACGGAAAACGGAAACGTCGTGGCAAGCGGATGAAGTGTTAAAGTTCAAGGCCCTCGATCGTTAAGATGACATCCGGCTGTCAGAAAAGCATCGATCCGCAACAGTTTGAAGTGTGCACAATGACAGATGGACCTTAGAATAACAGAGAGCATGAACTAGTTGGTACGTAGTCGTGTTGAAAGACAGGGCATGCAAACACGGACACAAGACTCGAGAGAAGTCAAGACACCACAAACGCCGGCGTTTGGGGTGTCTCAATTGACTTCTCTCTTGTGTCCGTGTTTGCGCGCCCTGTCTTTTAACATGGACAAGTAGACCCATCGGGAAGCCAGCTGGCGCGTCACGTTAACTTACCTGCCTGCTCCTTGGTCAAACCCTCTTCCATCAACTCAGGAAGCGCGAAAGAAACGCATTTTCGGTTGTACGCGTAGAAGGCGTAGCCGAAAAACATGGTCGTGAAGATGGACAACTGGTAACTCTTGAGATCCATGGCGCGGTGATGTTTGTGACGGTGTTGTCGCGTCCTTGACCGCCCTTCGGACTGTTTCCGCGGCTCCTGTCGTTTCGTAAGCTCAGCATCAGCGCCAGAGCCCACCGCCGCCGGCCAACGCACGACGGACACACGTGCGATCGCCGGCAGCGGCTGCCTGTTGCGGCCGTCGAACGCTTCCACAGGTTCGCCGACGCCCTGCCGGCACCTGACGGCGGCTGCGCGACTTTTGCGGGCGCCCTCGTGGAACGCGAAACCGAAAGCGACAAAAATTGCATGCCCTCCGAGACTACCGTTAGCGTAGAATCTCGCACTCTGAAACCGCGCCCCCGTTTGCATGAGTTAATTGTTAATTGACGCTCGTACTGCATAGAGTCTATGTCGTCCTGTGTGTTCCTTCGCTTGTGCCACGCCTCCTTTCGCGCTGTTTTTCCCATTTAAAATCGCATGCGCGTTTGACCGCATCGCCGGCTACAGCAGAAAGCGCGCCGAATCTGCGGGTGCTGCCGCGCGCGTACTGCTTACTGCTAAACATGTGAATTTCGTCTGTATTTACCACATAGCACTTCACTCTGCAATGTACCGCCGGGAGAGAGAAAGACTGCGCTAACGAACAATTAAAAATGCAACAAAAAATTAACGCTAATTTTCTTAATATATAGGTTTCGTTGCAATTCTCTGCAGAGGATTGAAACTCCAGTTCAATTGCAATTCTAGTTCACCGCGGTGGAGTGCTATAAAACTGTTCCAGAACTACATGTATTATGAGCATACCCGCAAACTATTTTGTAAGGGCAGCTATGAATGGGCCCGGGTTGAAAGCAGGCGAGTTATTAGATAGTAGCAGTTACAGTTTGTAGGAGGGGGCAGCAAGAAAGCACTTAATCAAATATAGAAATTCATGAATTTCCATATTTGATTACGAGCTTTCTTCACCTCTTTATACTAACTGTACTTGCAATATGTCGACCAATTGTCTAGCTGCCTCAGAATTTAGTTGTTTTAATCCAGCACCACCGCAACATATAACCCAAAGTTCATAAACCTTACGAAAAGTTTGTAGGTGTACTCATAACTCATGTAGCTATTTTTATAACACTCTATTACAATGAGCAAGAACAAACCACCACATGCACAGAAGCAATAATGTGAGCCCCCAATAACAGTTTGCCACGTGAATTTAAAAGCTTATACGTCACGAATGTGAACATTACCTAAGAGTAAATTTAAGTGTGTCAATAAACAAATTACTGAACAACATAAGATATGGCACAATTCAAATATGTCGGTACTCAATACCACGTCAGTACGGGCCAAACATCTAAACTTGATATGGGCAGCTCATCATCACCGGCCTTACCATTGAAGCCGATGCACGGTTAATGAGACTGGATCACAGACCTCCCTCTCTCCCCTCCGGCTCCTCCCCGCTCT
This sequence comes from Rhipicephalus sanguineus, assembly GCF_013339695.2. Classification (NCBI taxonomy): domain Eukaryota; kingdom Metazoa; phylum Arthropoda; class Arachnida; order Ixodida; family Ixodidae; genus Rhipicephalus; species Rhipicephalus sanguineus. Next base: position 31,192,467 of record NC_051184.2, on the reverse strand, counting down.
TAAAAAAGGAAATAAAGTTTCTTGACTCACTCACTCACGAGTTTAGAATAATGCATGACCCAATTCATGCAATTGTTAGGCAATGAGACAGCAGTGACCATATTCTGATGCAATCACTTTTGAGATACAGCCAAAATGTTGCAACTATTCACCTCAGTCATTGGACATGCAACATTCCACGTCAATGTGACACTGTCACAGAAGATGATAATGTCAGAATACTGCAGCCCAAGAAGCAGGTGTAGTCACCAGGTATCTACCTGAGAAACATATGCAAGTGGGAAATATAGGAGAGAATGTAATTTATAAATAAATTCTTATGTTTTATGTGCCAAAAACTGCTATCCAACTTGGGAGTCCATGGCATTATGCACCTAAGTATACTCTCGGACCTTTTCTTTCTTGTGTACAGACGGGTCCACTTTAAAGGGAACACTTGCGTGCAGGGCATGTCTGGATTTGGCTCTCCTGCAAATTCATAGTCGCTTAGATTTGTATAAGACTACTGGTGGTTGATAATCATGACTCCTTTTGACAGACTAGTGCCGTGCACAAATAAACCTTCGACGACCACTTGCCATTAGGGCACCAGCAATATGAAAGGTGCTCATTTTGAGTGTTCTCATTAAGAGTGGGCCATAGTGTACGTTTATACTGTGCATACACAATATTTACAACCTAAAAAAAAATCCCCTTGGTGTGTCATGTGTCTTAACGAAGGCCATTTGCTAGTATATAAGCGGTAAGCACCAAGTGAAAGTAGCAGGTTTTTGCAAATGCATATATCCTTTAACACAAGCTTCAACAAAAGCTCAGGATAAAGAACAAATAATTAAGCCAGAATATCTTTTTCTATACCACTAGTGCACAAACTGTGTTTGCTTACTACAACCTACATGCATTGCATGTATATTTTTGGTTCAGTTTTCGAGCTTCTTTTGGTACTTCCTTTCTGAGTCGAGGGTGTGCCTGTACGTTCTACAAAGCCTCCAAGTGCTCCAAAGCAAGGAGTGAAATTTTTAGGCTAATCCATGCTCTACTTAACATTCCCATGCTGGGCTACTATTGTGCCTATCGCTGAATTCCACCATATTGTAAAATTCCATAGAAATTTATTTTTCATGCAAGAAGTCCAAAATGCATACTGAGTCAATAATCAGAGGCTGTAGCAACCATACACGAGGCAACCAGAGCTGAAAAGATGACAACACTGACAACATAACATAGCAGAATTTTATGATGTTGTGGCATATCATTCTAAACATCATATTGAGTACAAATCAAAATCACAGGTCAAGAAGCAATAGCTGTATAAGGAGCTTATGAAAAGAAAAAGAAAGCTCCAAGTCTTTTTCATAAAAGTGATGATGACAAGAAGGCAGAGATTGCACTGGCGTCTGTTTATTCCACCCCAAGTTTAGAATTTCTTTTTTTCTCTCTTTACAATTCATCCGGCGGTCATAGCTGGGGAGGCCAATCTCACTCGGACCTCTAATTTTGTCTCGGAGGTCCACGGTCGCGTTCTGCGTAGCCTTGCAAGCTTGCTGGACTGCTCTTCCGATTCTTCGGCCATGTTTCCTTTGTACTACGTCACGCATCTGTGTCCCTCGCCTTCCCACTCGATGCTGTGCTCCTTGTTGTCCAAGTGAAGGCTCAGCTGGACCTTGAACTCGTACACCTGCATGCACAAACATCGCGAACACGTAGCATCAAAGTTCATTTTCCTTGGAGGGACACTAAAGTGAAACAGTAAATTAGTTTAGGCTGATAAATTATACTCTGAAAACCCTATTGTCATTAATTTCACCACCATAGGTTTATTAAAAGATGAGAAAATTAGATTTCTTGCCGAAATCTCCGATGGTGACGTCACGGATTTCAAAGTGTTTTTTCTTCATTTGGCCGCATTGGCTCAATGTAATTTCTTGAAACTTGGTATTGTAAGTGGCTCCTCAGAGGACAATGTATTTCATTTTTACTGATTAGGAACTATGTAGGACCTAGTGGGCGTCGTCAAAATCTACGACATCACGGCGATTGGTGCAGCGGGAACTTCAAGGTGGCGTCATCACCCGCATTTTCTTTTTTCGCTTCCCTCGCTTACCAAGTGTCTTCTTGCAGCAAGCGTGGTGATTTTGGTATTGCGAAAGAGTAATTTGATAATACGAGGAAAATTGTTTTTCTCTTTAATGTCCCTGGTGCTATAGGCAAACTTCATACAGACTGCAGATATCCACTGTCAAAAAAAGATACCCATGCAGGGATCAGAAACAGATAACACAAAGGCCAACTATATATCATGTGTGTAAGATGGACCAGTGGTTGTATAAATTTAAAAAGTTGCTAACAGCGCAATTGCCTCACCTTTCATTTACTGTTACGATTTTAAATGCAAACCAAAGATTTGATGACTGCACAGTTTTACACACACGTAAGAATGATGAAACATGCTTTATGGTTAGGGTTTGACATATCAGTATTAGTAGAAGTGCATGCATAAGCCAGGCCTTGTGCAGAGTAATTAACTTTGCACAAAGCTGAAATTTCGCGCTTATAAACGGGGTCATTTTTCGTGTAGGGTGCTGCATTCCACAGGAATTGCAACTCAGGAATGATCTGCTTATGCTCAGGAATGGCAGTGCTGCCATTCCTGAGCATAAGCAGATAAGCTTTTGTGCACACGTTCGTTCACACCAGAGTGCAATTATTCAGGTGACAGATTACATTTGTGTAGACTCTTTTCTTTCTCTTGCGCCTGTGTCTGTAAGCATGTCTGTGTTTTATACGATGAATTCCAAACAAAAAAAGGTGGGCAGACAGTGTCAATGATGTCTAACTCAATATCTATAATCCCCATTCTCTTTTAGATAAGGTTCGGTGAAAGCGTTAGATCAGATGATTGTTCTGTGGTTGATAGGTTGACTAATGCTACAGTGACTAATGCCTAGAGCTAATGCTTGCTCTTATTTTTTCTCATTTACAAAAGTTAGAATAGCATGAATCCAGAGGGGCCAACCTTGTTCCCAACCGTAGTTATGGCGCTCTTCGGCTGCAGCTTTTCATCAACGTAAAGGTGCGTGGGTGCTGTTTCCATGTGGACGACCACTATGGACCCAATGATCAGCGGCACAGGCGCAGTGTTCGTGTGCAGCCGGGCAACGGTCATGTGACACTGGAAAAAAAAAAGAATTCGTGTGTCAAGAGGAGGCATAAACATCTACCACATTTTTGTCGTAAAGATTGTTTTTATGCGTAGCATTACTTGGCAAATCATTCTAAAAATTATACGTTGCACTATAAAACAATTTTGGACTGAACTTGAACCCAACGCCAACAAGAGGAAGCAGTCAAGACACAACATAAGCCAGGGGTCTCAAACTCACCCCTCAGCTATGGGCCGTAGTCACTACACTACATTTAGTCCCGCAAGGGCCAGGACAGTGAATGTAGAAGCAAGGGGGGGGGGGGGCGTAGTTTGTACAAGTTTAAATGTCAGCTAATGTTGCCATTTCAAAGGTGGTCTTTCCCGTATCTTATATACGGATCATTTCTGAAGGGGATTTGTCATTAGGATTCGAACAATACATCGACAACGATCTCCAGAATGACTAAAATATGGACGGCAATTCTGAAATACAGTTTTTGTTTCACAGTTATGTTTCAAAATGTGGTGACCGCATGGGGTGCCTCACGAAAAAAATTGCTTGAGGTGAGTCATGAACTTGCAAGCCATGAACATACTTATTAAGAAAACTTAGAAAAGTATATTGGACGAAGACAGTGTTTTGTTGGCCATGAAGCGCCACTCGCAAAAGCTCCGCGGGCCACATGCAGCCCGCAGGCCACGTGTTTGAGACCCCTGACATAAGGTAACATCAAAAGCAAAGAAGACAAAGAAGATTCATGTACACAATGTTAGTAACAAGATAACACATATAGATGTATACATGTATATCATCTTTAATCACACTGCAACACTGGCTGCCATACCATGGCCATGGGGCAAATCACTGGCAGCAAGTTTTTTTTCTGTCCACTTTCATTTACCCTTATCTTACACTAGACTTCAATTAAAGAAAACTACACATAACATCCCTTATGCTTTCCTTAGCTTCATTATCTGCTGGCTTCATTCAATTCTTGTTGGTTTTTGAGATGCTCAATTTATTATTCTTTAATGCGTTTTCGGCTTATTTCCTTTAAGCATCACATGCACCCATTTTCACTGTTTAAATACCTATTCAAGGCAATATGACCAGCTGTTATTGTTTGTCAGTTGCTCTCATATCATAGTGAAGCCGCTCAATCCAGAGCTTTTTATGTAGCAATGTTTTTTCCATTCTAGAGAAAAATGTATGATCGATGTATTGAAACACTAGCTTCAACAGAAGGGTCCAACAGTGTATTCTGTGCTCGTGTATTCAGACCCACATGAAAAAAAACAAGAAGATCATATAGAAATAGATAAGCGATTGGGAAGCTTAGGATGTGTTTGAGAGACTTGAAAAAGATGGTTTCTTTTACTCACAGCAACAATGCGGAATCGGACGTAGTCGTAGGCTTCATTTTCGATGTTTCCTGTTGAAGAGATTTGTAAATTAAGCGAGGTATACGACCACGGGGCATGAAGTTAATGTGTGCATCACATGTGTTTCCCCGTGATTACAATAAAACACTACCAATTTCCGGGAGTGCAGCCTAACTACGCACTAACGATAGTATACAGTAACCACAGAGTTGAACATAACTAAACTAGGCGTATATTGGTGACGTTTTACTTTAAAATTCAGAATGCTACGCATTCGTAAGTCGCTACTTGTTTGAATATTTGAATTTATCCGAATATTTGTCTGTTTCAACGCATATTTGGCTGTGGGCGAATATTCGTGAAAATTTGAATGCCCATTTTTTAATTGAACATGCTTCAAACAAGAAAGCTATATTCTATTCGAATTCAAAGTTTCAAATATTCATGCACCGCTAATCCTTATGCTTCCCTTTGAAGGTATTCAGATATTGAGATATTTTATGCTTAGTTATGAGAAATTCTTTGAAAGTGAACAAGCTTCCTTGCAGTGAAAAATCCTCTAAATTCTGATCTCAACATCTGGCAACACTAAACGGCTCCCAGATTGTTGTCTTATCACACGTGTGCACAACTCCACCCATTTTGTAACATTACATTCCCTGCATTAAAAATCTATGCTTGCTCCAAAGGTTTTATACTAATAGCTCATTGCTGGTCGATATCAGAAAACAAGAAATTTTTTGGTTAGTAAGGGCCTAACAAACTGGCAAATAAGTACAAGTTACAATGACATCAGAAGAGAACCATTTGCTGGGAGCATTAGGTCAGTAGTGAAGTAGACACTTCAAAGTCAGAAATGTGAGACTGAGTTCTGTCCGTTTTGCTTGGAAAAAGCAGTTGAAGGATGTTAGCATCGGCGCAGCTTCACAATTGCACTCCTGTGTACAGGTCATAGGTGTCCGCCTGGTGAAGGCGATATTATTGCCAAAAAGAATAAGTCAAAACTAAACATTTCAGGTTTCTGTGTACGCAGCCTCCCCATCATGTGAACATTGACGTGCTTGTGGACTCATTCACTCACGTTTCCCGATACCATCATCCCAGAAGAGAGTACCGGAGGCCTTGCCGCTGTTTGGATACACCATGAGGGTTATCGTTTTGTTCAGCCTGTGCATGGAACAAGAAAGTGGACTTCATTTTGTAAGAAAATGAAAAAAAAGACATATGGATGTCAATACCACCACATATGCGAAGATTGCTATCAGTGCCAGGTGGTTACTGCGACTAAAAAGCAGTCAACAGTCAGTAGAAAGACGAACGGTACCACATGGCGAGGCACACACTCACACCCTTGTCGATTTCACCACATTTGCGCTGCTGTGGTATTGAACGTGCATATGCGGTCCACATGCAATTAGTTAGAACATTTAGAACATCAGAAAATATTTATGTCAAGAGACACGAGTGACACACTATCTGCTAAGCTGCAAGAATGACGAAGCCTCCAAGAGTACGCAACGGCACAGTTTGCTCAGTCAGCTCTGCAGCAGAGCCAGGACCATGTTCCTATTTCCGATGCCGGTGTAAGCATTGTCGGCACGTGCACTATCGTCCCTGCTAGGCCATGACTAAGCAATATTCTTCAGAAGGACAGTCTCTTGGGCTAGTTCTACCGAAGCAGAGTTTGAGATTGGGCTAGTTGGTAATCTATCTTCAGCAACCAGCGCAGAACGGACAAGGGACAAGAAAGGGAATGTAGACGAGTGCTGTCTTCCAACTGCTGAACTGTTCACGATGGTTACGCCATTTTTTGTGAGCGCTCATGTGATGTGGTATGATGACATATATACCTGTGCGTTTTTTCAATAAACTTTCAGTGGGAAGACAGCGCTCGTCTACATTCCCTTTCTTGTCCCTTGTCCGTTCTGCACTGGTTGTTGAAGATGAAGCTAGTTCTACCATCATTCAATTAAATTTAGTATGAAAACTTAACACACACACAAGAAGAGAACACGAACAAAGACAAGCACTCATCCTCATCTGTTATGCATGCCCTGGTCTGACAGATACGTTGCACACTGACAAATGACGGTGCATTTTCACTGGTCTCATCTATAGCAGGTTTGATGCCTGCAACACCCATGGCCACTTGTCAAGACAGCATATTGTGATGGCTTGTAGCTGTTAGGACTTGGTATGCTGTTTCTGTGGCACAGCAGTAGTACTTGCCTTGTATGCTATGTCATGCCAGTATATGCCTCCAATGCATAGCTAAAACACCGCCACAAAAGCTAGAGTGCAACGCTAAACCTTGTTATTGTGTCGATGCATGCTTAGGTAAAAATTGTCAGTTTTGTAGAAGATCACTTCTGTAGAATCAATGAAAATAATTGCAGTTGAAGTGTTCCATCCATTTTCTTCGAATCGTGGCATTTATCGCCACACTATAGGCAAACATGCACAACTTTTTTGGCAGAACTGTAGCTAGTGCATACCTGTCCCGTGTGTTCATCCCCGGGGTCTGTGTTGGGAGTATGGAACCTGCCCGGACGTACAGCGGCGTTGGCGTCTTCAGTTTGAGCCAGTTGTGCACCATATACTCGCCCGAGCTCAGGAATGGCGTGTTCTGGTAACAAGGCATTAGTGTTTGTGCACAGGATCTCCGCTAAATGAGTACACAAGCTATGTTATGCTCGTCTACACGGCCCCACTACGATTTTTCTTATATAAAAGTAAGTGATCAATCTTTCACTAGACATCTTCACCAGCTCTGCTTTGCACAGGGTATGTTTCAAAAGAGGGGGACATTAATTCGCTTAGGTAATTGTGTGTGTTATGACTTACGTCATAGTACTCGTACCACAGTCCTGTGGGCAGGTAGAAGGACATGTACGTGTTCTGCAATGAAGCATCAAGAGCACTAAGAAATACTGAAGGCAGTGCTAACTTTGATTGCTTTCCTGAACAAGATAACTGTATGTCACTGGTTATATTACATTTGAAACAAAGAAACAATACCATGATGGAAGTTTTCCACACATGTGCAGTATAATTTAGAATTACATCTGCCAAAAAATATTGATGCCTTCGCCACACAGCTAGTATGAGGCCTGGAGATGAGACGATGAACATCTCTAACACTTTAGCATATTGCAATCTGTTTCCCTGCTAGGTTGGACTGAAAAGTGAAGTGCAAGTGTACAGGCAATTGCATACACTGCATAGTGTTGCGCAATGTTGTTCTGTACACTAATGTACTGTATAAAGCACAGTTTAAGAAGCCTACAGAAAATACCAAGCTACCATTCTTGTTGCGAGGCGATTGTTTGGCTGGCCCACCACACTTTGATCTGCCCGTCCTCTCTCAATATGACGACTGCATGAAGAATTAGGAAAATCTTGCATCTATGAAGAATGGAACCTGTACATGTAGCATGTACAGTACCCATCCTTGGTGAGTACCTATCCTTAATGCTGCGGAAAAAGTTGAGAAGGTGGTGCAAATTATGCATGGATTAGAGTGGACAAGCAATGCCACTGTCTTGCTGTCAGAACACCGACACACATGCAAAACTTGCCTGTGCAGCATAGGTCAGCAATAAATCTGGAGCTCCCTCAGACTCACTCAAGAAATATATTTTGGGCTTAGGGCTCACTCAGACTCACGCTCACCAAAATTTTCCTCAACCGGACTCACTCGGGCTCACTCAGACTCCTGGCTTTATCTTAGCCTGAGTGAGTCTGAGTCAACTCATCAGATCAGTCCGTTAGCGTACCATTAAGTTTTTTCAAGGTGTCAATGCTCTTTAACACCGATATCTCACATAATCGGTGCTCTAATTGGCGCGTTTAATCTTGTACCTTTAAATACATGTTATCAGTGGCTGCAATCGACTAAGGACATTTTTATTGAAAGTGATGACTCACATGGGATAGTTTTAACAAGAATTCCCTGAAAGAGTTTGTAAGTGGGGGGGGGGCTGTCAAGTCACCTCCTCCTTTCCATTACTCACACCTCTGTTCAATTAATATTGAGCTGGCGTATGAACGCTAGAGTTGAAGTACGTGTGGGTAGACGTAAGTATAAATGTAAGCCGACATAAGGCCGATAGTAATGCTGAAGTTGAGTATATAGAACGACAGGTCTGCAAAACAATGTGGAGGTCACTCAGACTCACTCAAGGAATACATTTTGCGCTTAGGGCTCATTCGGACTGAGACTTGACAAAATTTTCCTCAAGCGGGCTCACTCAGACTCAAACTCACCAAAATACTACTCACCCAAACTCACTCAGACTTAAGGCACGATCCGAGTCTGAGTGAGTCGACTCGTGAGTGAGCTTGCTGACCTATGCTGTGGAGGTTTAGAAGATCTCCGTGATATTGAAGATCTTCTAACCCTCCACAGGTTAGAAATTCTTTATAATGTGCAGTGAGTTTGGCAGCTGAAGCAACGATACAAAATTAGCACACTGTCACACTCCGCTCCACTTAAAAGGGTGTAGCAGCATTTGCAACTTCTGCTTGAAGAACTTGAAGAACTTCAAAGGTCCACAATTCATTTGGCTAATACAGCAATGCCACAAAACAGAACCCCATCACGCTTCGCTCAGCTGACTGTAATAGAAGTTGAGGCATCTGTGCTGTGCGAACACTCTCGCATTGCATTGGCAATAATCGTAGAGTCTCTTTTTTTTACGGACACCATAGCAACATAAGGTTACTTGCAGCAGCAATTCTTACATTTTTTATGATGGGTGATATTAGCAGAGACTTGCCCCACATGAACTGCTCATCGATCCCGTATGTATGAGGCTCATGTGGGAACCTGCGTGCATGGCAAGGAGTATTCATCAGGGAGGGTGCAACAAAAAAAAAAAAAAAAAAATATCACACTGAATCTGTATACGACAAATCTTGCATTCCGGACAATGGCAATTATATATAAATCCAGCAAAATCTTTGTCGTGAATGTGTGCGGAATCACAGCAAACAGCCTCTAAATCCTTTCCCACCGTTAGCCAACTTTGACTGCCGAGAACTTATGTTGACACTTTCGATAGTTGAATAAAAACTTAAAATCTTTTTGTTTGTTTCTTAATTTACTGTAGTGCTTTCTTTTGACGTAGTTTATACACGCCATGTGATTTTTCTTTCAGCTTTCTTTTACCAGCTTCCAATAAAGATTGGTTGAAAGTCTAACGCTGAGGTGTTTTCAAGTTACCTTGTTTCTTCTCACTCGGTCTATGGAATGAATGAAAGAAGGGGAATTTTTTTCAGGGTGCTCATTTATATGTTTGACACAACTAAATGAATTGAAAAGACAATTAGGCCAGGGAAAGCTTACGGGACATTAACAGTTGTGTTTAATTGTACTAGTGTACTAATTGCGACGTAAATTGAAATGAACTGAGGTGGATGAAAAACCACCCCTACCGGCAGTGGGATCAGAACCCACAACCTTCGAATTATGTGTCCAATGCTCTACCAATTGAGCTATGACGGAAGGTGCTTCGTATTTCTGAGCATGTAATCCCTGGCAGTGTTAGCCAGTGCTGCTCGTAGCCCATGTATAATTTGAAGGTTGTGGGTTCAGATCCCACCGACGGAAAGGGTGATTTTTTCATCCACTTCAATTCATTTCAATTTGCATCACAATTAGTACAGTGCAGTTCAACACAACAATTAGTATGCTCTATGCTTTCCCTGGCCTAGTTGTCTGTTCAATTTATTTAGTTTGGTCTATGGAATGACATATGCGGAATGCGCTGCTCACTCGAAAAACAAGGGCCTGACGACGGGCGTGCCCTTGTTGTGGGCCTCATAGAAGAGTGTGTACAGGTAGGGCAGCAGGGTGTACCGCACCTGCAGGGCCTTTTTCATCACAGCCTGCGCAGCGTCGCTGAACACCGCGGGGTCTTGGTCCTGAATGCATTGAACAGTGAGAGAGAGAGAGAGGCATGCGACACACGTGAATGGTCACGGATTCTGGAGTATGCGTTTTCGTTTGTGCATACGTTATATGTCGCAAATGCAAAGTGTGAGGTTAAGAGGAGACGTGGAAATACCCAATAAAAATTTTTTTTATATTAATTGGGTGAACTGAAAGGGAAATACCCAATAAATTTTTTTTATTAATTGGGTGAACTGAAAGAAATTTAATACACTTATTAACTTTTCTGCACGTTCCAAATCTCTAGGTAGATTTTAATTAGCTGCATTAAAACAAAAGATATGCAATTTCTAAAACATGTATTTAGCATATTTCCTATGTGACATTTTGGCAACTTTGCTTTGTCCAAAACAAAAACAAAGTATTTGGCAAGACTGTCAGAGAGTTGGTCGGGGGTGATGCTAATTTAATTGTTTTCAATCAACTTCGAATGCAAACTGAACAGATGCAAATATGAGTGAAAAATTTCCGCCGCATACTATTTAAGATTATCGAGAATTATAATTTGGTGAACAACATTATAAAAATATAGTGAACATCCCCGGCTAGACCAGCTCTCTGGCAATCTTGCCACATACTTTGTTTTTGTGTTTGATAAAGCAAAGTTGCCAAAAAGCATTTAAGAATTATGCTAAATTCATTTTAGAAGTTGCATATCTTTTGTTCTAATGCAGTTATTAAAATCTACTTAGATATTTGGAATCTGCAGAAAAACTGAATAAGCATATTAAATTTAATTCAGTTCACTTAACCATTAAAAAGACATTTTTTAAGACCCACATCTCCCCTCCAGGGATTGATTCTTTTGCTTTGTGGAATGCAGCTGTTTGTTTATGCTGCTTGTAGTGGAGATGTACTAAGCAATCACCTAACACCTAGAACATATTGTTAAAGTGAACCTGCTCTAAGACATCACCCGTTAACATAATCAACAAAACTGCGCACACTCACGGCTGCCCTGATGTCGTTGTGGGACCTGCTGAAGGGGTAGAAGGCACCCAGTTGCATCCACCGGACGCACAGGTCCTCGGTGGCATTGCCGATGAAGCCACATATGTCGGCCCCTACCTGGAACACCACCAGTTCACGGCCTCTGCATTTCCGTCGAGTTCGCTACGTCTCCGTACGCTTTTGTCAACGTTCTTTTTTCTCACGGTGACTGCCAACTTTGTGTAGGCTGGCGTTTACTTACGTACGGTATGCCAAACATGTTGAACTCGAGCATGCCTGGGAAATAAAAATACCATTAGGAGACTAACTATTCAAAGATGTGCAAAATTTACGATGAGGCATGAATTTCAAAGCTATGAAAATGCTACAATGCGTAGCACTGATAAGCATATCAAACAAGGATATGTCTCAATAAATTCTTTAAATCGTGTGGTGGTGCACGCCAAAATACACAGCAACATGATTACGAGGCATGTCATAGTCAGAGACTCCAGGCTAACTTTTATCACTGTTTTTTAGCGCCTTAAAGTGCATGCAGTACACTTGAACAGGAAATGTCGCAGAAGCGAAAATTTCACAAGTAGACTTGTCGAATTGTCGGCTCCAGCAAAACTTTCTGTTCGACAATTCGTCACTTCAAGCCTCTGCCTTCTGACTTGTTACAGGAGCATTTTTGTATTTCACCCCACTCAAAATGTGGATGGCAATGAACCTGTGACATAATGCTCAGCACCCTGCCAGGATATCAGGATGGCTAGCTTACTGTGGGCCCAAGCGAAAAATGGTGACTACATCACATTTTTCTCTAGTGAACCGTCACTTTCACTGGAATCAATTATGGAGTGATTCCAGTGAAATCACTTTCCGGCATTGAGCCGGAAAACTTTTGTGCGAATATGATCCTTCTTATCTAGCCCTTTCAGATGCCATCTATAAAGAACTCTCTGTAAAGGCATAAGATTTTCACATCATTTCATGGTCCTATATATTCTATTGCAACGAAAATAATGTCATAATATGTTGATTTATGCATTTTTAGTAATTGATCTTAATTAAACTGTAATCAAATATCTATTTATCCTGAAGTCATTCATATTCTGTTTTTAGAACCGAATATCATGCTAGAACTACAATGCAAATTTCTTTTTGGTTATTAATTTTTTAGCAAAAAAATATTGTACTTTTGACATGGCTTGCAGAAAGCGGCACATTGAATGACTCGTCGAACATCAGCAAAGTGTTTGTATGCAACAGTACACTGCAAAGTGAAGTTAAAGGAAGACATTTATTATGCAGTAGGTTCAATCCATCCAAAACTCAATGTATCTTGTGCTTGGCTGCTAGTCAACACAACTAGCAAAAATAAGTGGTGCACACAGTTGTGTACAAAGAATCTCAAAGAGCGAAGGAGATTTTGAGTAGAGAACTAATCTGTATCCCAGCAGTAATCTTTCTCTGAACAAAGTGAAGAACATGGAATAGAGCGATGAAGGCATGGCAGTACCGATGATGGAGCGGCGGAGATGCGTCCAGGTGCTGTAGTTATCCCCGAGCCAATGTCCCCCGTATCGGCCGCTCGAAGGGTACGTCGACCGGCTGATGACCAGCTGCCGTTCACCCAGCACTTCGTTGAGGGCACTGTAGGAGCGATTTATCACTAGTACAAAATGTGTCAATGAACAATGTGAAAAAAAATACGAACTTTCAGCTTTTAGTTCATGAACACAAGGAATCTGTGAAGATCCTGAGACATTGTTATATTTTCTTGACACTGGTCTGTCACCAGTTATGCTACCGACTATCAGATGGTCTGTAAAACTCATGATTACAGGAATGATAAAAAGTGTCAGGCCTGTGAGGAACACACAGCGCAGTCACAGCCAAAGCTGAAGCTTTCTAGAGTCGATTGTAAACTCTCCTGGAGCGATTTCTGCAAGTAAAGTTGCAAGGTACCCACTACGCCATAGATCATAATTTTGTGAAGTAGGGAAGTGCCCACTATGCCATTATTCATCAATCTGCAGAGAAGCGAGGGTCTGTAAGGCATCATGTGCCCTCTGTTGATGCTGTGGTGGATGATGAAGAATTATGGCTGAGCCATTTGTAATGAGAGATGCTTTAAACCACCCCCTCGTTATGCAATTTGCATTGTGTGATGCCTGGTGTTACTTTACCCTACTGCTACGCTATATTACATCTGTTAAATCTGTTAACGTGATTCCTTGCCCAACACGCCGCCTGCACAGAGTTTTCTTACGAAGGAGTTTCAAGCACCGGCTTGGCTCTATGGTAGAATACTCAACTGCCACACAGAGTGCCTGGGTTCAGATCCCACTGGAACCCTGTTTTTTTCTTGCTTTCCTCATTGTGCACGATAGCTGTTACGGACACCAGTGGCAGCAACGGACAACTATGCCACTGAAATCCGCTGTTGCTGTGATGTCATAACAACTTTCGCTGAAAAAAGTTTTGTTAGTTCATAAATAGACACATGTTTAACGACACATTGACTCGCTGATTCTCTGATCAATAGTCCCATTAAAAAACAGTTTATTTACGTTACCTGAGCACACAATAATATGCTCTACCTGTGTGTAGCTCGCATCTCACTCCAGCCATACAGGCTGTGGACGTCGTAGTGCCAGTAGCAGCTCGTATCACCAAAGCAGCCACTCATGCACAGCGTGCGGTCGCTCAGGCGGGCCTCCGGGCCATACTGTGTCGCTGCTCCTGCGAAAGATGTGTTCAAGATTGGTTAGAGTGAAATTGAACTGTCGTGTTCATGCGAGCAAACCGAGTCGGCTGGGCTTGCCAAGTTTCATGAGCAGCTGAGTTAGCCAGCCCACACAGCTGAGATACAATGTCAGCACTCGACGCCAAATTTCAATGGTGGATGCAAAGTGGACGACTGACTCTGCTGCCTCTTTTAAACAGCAGAACTTTGAACAGTGTGGCACAGTGCACAGAATAGAGGCAAGGAACACAGAACTGTCTAGTTTCTCTTCTCTATGTCCTGTCTCACAGTGTTGAAGTTCTGCTACTACTTAACAAGATGTATAACAACTGGCGCTGAAGAACGTGCCACCCATTGGGCTTGGTGAGAACAGTTCCTGTGCAAAAGCACACTATAATGAACGTCTCAGCCAAATCTTGCAGTCATGCGAGGCAAGAAGTTTAGAAGTGGAGCACGAAGTTGCCATTTTCTCAGGCTCCCTCTTTTCATACAGTGGCCTATGCTCGCTCTCTTTGGAGCTGCGGGAGCCTGCTGTTTGACACCGAACAACAGGTGGCATGCTATTGGTCAACAGCCGACATAAATCAAGAGTGCATTTGGATCAGATGTCCTCCTTGCCACGGGGTGCCGCCATGTGCCAGTGCCGCGCTCCATAGTCTGCTAACATTACAGAGTAGCCACACTCACACACAAGAATCACAATGGGAGAGAACGATCGCGCTTCATCATGTAGCACTCAAAACGCATGCTAATGTGACTTCTCTCTCACGTGCATTCCTTCCCTGTGAAGCGCTTGTCGGGACGAGAGAAGAGAGAAAGCGCATAAAACGTGCGACAAATCCCTGTAACTCCACTCATTCGTGATGGATTCGAGAAATTTTTGTGGCAATCGACTCATGACGCAATAAACTGCGACACTGAGGCGATGATTACTTGGACAAGTGGTTCAATACCCCAGTAAGGTACCCCACAAAGACGGAATGATGGGCACAGTATTGCTCACTTGTAGGGTATGGCGGATCGTCAAAGATGGTCACATGGCACAGGAGCTTCCAGTCCTTGAAGCAGTTCTTGCGCACTTCCGCACTGATTGCCCCAAGATTGGTGCTGAACTCAGCTGGTTCGTTCATGTCCTGCGAAGAACACCGACACTTGTATCGGTGAGCTGCAGTTCCTTAGCAAAGCTTTGGTGCTGAAGAAGGTTGGCCAACTGTACATGCACTATGCAATCACATGAGTAAGCTCAACTCTGATTGATCTCAGCTGATTGATCTCAACTCAACAGGTGCTCACTCAAGTGCTCCAATTAGGAGCACATGCACGGGATCCATGGAGGAAGGCAAGCTTATATTTCAAGTCTACCACAAACCCTGCTTGTTGTGCGGTAGGCTCATTGCATGTTTCGTCTGGATCGTTCCAGTCCTCAATTTTTTGTGCAATGATAACCTGTAGGCACGTACCGGACAAGCTGTCATATTGCTGCATTATATTGTTACGAAACTGAGCACGTGCATACTAAAATACAGTGGCTAATGCTGCACTTTCCTTACAACAGGTGAGCTGGCACTTTCTATAAACTTCAAAAAAAAAAATTTATGAGCAAAAGTAAACTTTTCCGTACAAAGTGGCCACATTTACTCTAATGAAATATTGCTGCAAGCTCTACACCTAACAATATAACAAATAATAATAATAAATACTGACATAATAATATGTACACTGGCTAATTTTTTAAACTGATGACTTGTGTATTGTGAGGATATAGTGTTTTTTCCCCCAACACAAAACTTGTCCATGAAGAGTGCTGTTGTCGAAGGCTGAAGGCAGGTTATTTTATACTCGTATGCCGGGCTTGCTTGATGTGTGTCACAGGTATTGTGTTCATGCCTCATAGCAATGGGTTTCTCTAGGAATTAGACCCACTACCATAAGCTCCACAGAAGCAGTGGATACAGCGGTTACAGAATTACCGCAAAAAAAAAAAAATGCTAAAGAACAGTGTGCCAAAGTTGCTTGCCAGCCAGATGCCATCGAAGGGCAGCCTCTTTTGCATCTCCGCTAGTTCTTGCTTCCACCAGAGGACAGTAGAATTCTTGAAGAAGTCCACATATGCCACTGGGCTGCAGGGCCACAGCTGAATGATAAAACCATAAAAGTTGTATGTCTTCGCTTGAACACAATTGAGCTAGGCAAGTAATGCCAATTATTCACTGAAGCTGGTACGGTGTCATGAAAAAATGTTGCACCGCAATGACTCACACATAGAAGGTAAGGCAACAGAATTTATAAGTGCCTTTAAAAGTGGTTTCACTGTATGCTCATCGCCTTATAAGTTGTAGCATGCCCCACCTGAAGATTAAAATTAAAATATAACCATTTTTTAATCATAACTTACTAGCTGGGCATATTAGTGTGTATCCACCTTTAAAAAAAAAGAAACAGTGCAAATAGCACAGAAAAGTAAAGAAACTAAAGAAATAGTGACTCAAGTCTGTAGTTTGTTTACTTGTCCGTGCTTTTTCTTGCGCTGCTTTTTTTTATGCATTAAGTCCATATTCAAATGGCCTTGATTATTTCTAAAAAGGAGAAGAAAAAAAAAACTTCAGTCTCCTCAATATTATGATTCAGGCTATAAGCCAAGGTACTAATTCCAGTACAGCTGCTCAAAAAATTTATGTACACGTTGTCGCGATGTTAAGACAGAGGATGTAAAGCACTGATCGAGATTCTGCATGCAGATGAGGACAATGGGAATATGCATAAACTCTTAAAAGAAGGCACAAAGAGAAAGAAGAGGAAGTCTGTAGTGTGCTGTGATATGCTTATAAGTATGGACGGCTTAGGAAGCTCACAATAAATTGTTAAATAACGATGCACTGAAACAGGAGCAACAAAAGACAAGAAGTGCTCGTGCTGCTGCCTCCTTATGTTGCCAGTTTTTTAGCACTTCTTTATTTAGCGAAGTGTATGCATTGAATTAGTGGCATCGTACAGAGTACTTTAAAGGGACATCGAACAGGAAAAGAAGAATAACATGTTTAGACTCATGAAATGAACTTCCAGAACTTCCCGTGCTTAAAAAAATATGTTTACACTTGAAAAAAGATTTTACGCCCTTTAGGATTACCTTGTGCAACCATCATCAATAACAGTTCGCCATCATCAATAACATTCATCATCATCAGCAACATTAAACGGTTTGTTTCCTGTTAGGAATACTGCACACGTCACACCAATATATGCACCCCGTTCATGTCCTGAATGTATCGGGAGCTTAGAATTAAAGATAAGAAGTGAATTCTAGATGGCAATTACTGCTGGCTAAGATAAGGTTCGATGGCCAGATGAAGATTAGGGGAGAGAATGAATGTAAGACTAAGACTTCTTGAAGTTTGCACTCACAGGGGCCACGGCGGCATCGTCCTGACATCCAAGGACTATGAAGGGACATCACAACATTTACTCATTTTCACCACCTATATACCAAGGAACATCAAGGTGCATGCTCACAATTCCAAACATAATGTCCCTTGGCTTGCGTTCAACAGGTGGCACGCTGCGGAGCTCCAACGGCGTCATGCTCGGATATTCGACGAACACGTTGAAGTGGCGGCCACGCACAAATGGCTTATAGTTAGGTAATGTGCTAGGAAGTGCTGGTGTCTGCACATTCATGTAGAGAAAAGCAATGAGACGCTAAAAAAACTGGAAACATTTAGACGGACTGCAGAAACCGTTATATCAATGTCACTATGTTAGTGAAAATGAAAATGACCTGCAAAATAGCTAAACCGTCTTTCATATTGAATGCTACTATACAGCTACTACAGTTGGCTACAACCCAAGAATAAAATGTAAGCTCCATGGACCCACAGAATCGCGGCATGCCTGCCCTACACCTGTGAAAGACAGGTCATGCTAGGTGGTTTCTACTCAAACTAAGTATTTTTTCTCGGCTAATGTATGCACAACATGCATTAAGAGCTAAAAGTTCGTCGTTACTACCTAAAACATTAGGTTTGGCTGAGGAGCGATGTCAGAATCTCTCACAAAATTTATCAGGATGCTCAAGTTTCCAACCTAAAACCAGCGACCTGAATGAGGGTCTGCATGGGAAAGTCAACTACGTATGAAACATTCTAGAAGCATCTGAAATCCCGAAAATGAGCATGTGCTATTGGATGGAACATCTGTGGAAGGGATCAACACTGGTGGCTGTGGGCGGGGCTGGCATTTTTTTTTCTTATGTTGTAACCAACTATAGTTCTTACTACTACTTGCTACTGACAAGCTTTGTTGCCAGTGTCTTCAAATTATTATTAAAATCCGGCCCCTCACATTCCACTGCCCCAACCGTATAAAGAAAAAGTGGAAGGAGCACATCAGAATGCATCACACAGCCTAGCTCCTGGTATATTACTTAAAAAAGACGTTCTTGAAGATAATCTTGGAGACCACAGGGGCACTAGCACAACATTTCACATCGCGCTGCATCACATCGCATTTGACAATTAAGAGAAGACGACATGCATCTACGTGTCGCAGCCATGCTAGGTAGAAGAGCGGTAAGTTGGGCGAGTTGGTAATGATTCATTATGTAACTGCGCCTGTTTGTGCTTTCCTCTCCTCTGATGTTAGCGTCCGTTTTTTGCGCAGTTACATAATGAAACATGCTAGGTATCCACGCTCAAAGTCTATAAGCGGTTACATAACGCAATCTGTAAAAGATGGAGCTCAAACAAACTAAACTGAAAATTTTAAATCTGGTTCTGTGTGTACGCAAGTCATACCAGATTGATGACAAATCGCAGACCGTTCTTCGCTCGCTGCTCAGCCATGAAGTCGGATAACCCGGCATAGCGCACAGGGTCGACAGTGAACGTGGTCGAATTTTGCATGTAGTCGATGTCCAGGTGTTGCACATCCTGCACTGACAAAGACGGTGAATAGAAACAAATGAATAAGGTTTATTATCCCGATGCACCGTCAATGTGCATGTCTCGCCATATAAGCGCAGGTATGCTTGCACAATACGAAGTTGCACAATGAGGTGTTTCTCTTATAAGTCTACAAAACTATAACAAATTATTGATGAAATCCGAGACTTATGTAAAGCTGACCGGGAAACTGAGCAGTCACGAGTATTTGACATGGGGCACGTGTGGATCGGGCAAGTACGAGAACAATTCACCACATTGCAATGGAATGCCAAGATATTCACCTAACCAGCAGGTAGGGAGAGAAAGAGAGAGAGAGGAAACGTTTATTGATATTTAGGCTGTTTGCGGTTATGGTGGGCAGTGCCCCTCTTCCAGGGCCCCACTGGCTACAGTGGTAGTTAGTGGTAGAGGTGGGAACATCCAGCTTCCAGAAGCGCTAGGTTTCAGTGTGGCTGGTGTGTTAACTGATCAGTGGTTGAGGTAAGAGACAGTTTGACACGGGTGAAAAATATGCAGGGATGAGATGGAGTCAAGGTTGTCACAGGAATACATAACTGTACAATACATACAGAGAGAGGTTTCATTGAAGAGAAAGAGCAGATACTGTAGGCAAAATGACGGGCTGCGAATGTTTGTAACAAAACTAGATTAGCTCAAAAAGGCTAGGGGACTATATATCTATCGACGGCCCATTTTCAAGGAAAATGCATAAGCGTCGCCAATGACGAAACCACATGGGGCCAATACATCATACGTATTTTAGGCTTCACACTACCAGCAGTTCACATTTATACTTCAGCCTGCTCAAGGACAAAGTTACAATGTCCGACCACAACGTGTTCTACGTGGTACACTCGAATCTCATAAAAATTTACTGTAAAAAGCCTCTGGGCGTGTTTTACAACAGCTTGGGCATTAGATATGGTAACATACTGATGAAAGGTGTAGTATGATGGCTTCTAGACAAGTGAAAGACCATCTGCAGACTTCTTTTGATCCATCGTAAATTTTACGAATTTTCTATAAACGGAAGTTGTTGATTAGTGTGACTTTCGGACTGATGCTTTGTACTTGCTGCTTTTTGAAACCCTGCAGACAAAGTTGTCAGAAAGTGTGCAGACATAGTTCACAGGCACATATTGATCTCATAGAAAAATGTCTACAAAACGCCTTGAACTGCCTGAAAAAGGCTCATTAAAGAGATTGGGCTCACCACGGGGAATCCAGCTCTCTGGTTCCTCTCCAGCACCTTTTTAAGTTTGTCCAGCGACCCATAACCATATCGCGATAACTGGAATCCCAGCGCCCAGTATGGGGGCAGGAAAGGCTTGCCGATCACCTGCAATCATGCACGTAAGAACCAAAATGTACGGCGCACACGATTTAAGCAATAAGTCTAGAATGCAAACTTGTCAACCCCGCCATGCTTCCAGTGAGGGTTGTTAAATGTTTTACTCCTCGCACTCAGCAGGTATACAAGGAAGCTGTTGTAGACTCACTGCAGTGCAAACAGTCCAAGGAAGGGCCATAGCAGATAATTCAAACCTCATTATAACAAAGTCACATCTGCCACGAAAATAACTTCGTTATATCCGAAAATTCGTTATAAACGTTTATTTTTAACACTGTAGCTGTGACAAGACTATTCTTCATTTACTTCGTTATAGCCGATAATTCGTTATATCCGTGTTCATTATATCGAGGTTTGAGTGTAGTGCATTGTGACTGGCACACCACTGTCGCGAGTGCTACGTGCCAGCCGAGTCCAGCTGAGAAGTTACCGGGGTCTGAAGGCAAGCATGACTGTCATGCCAGTGCTGAGACACATAGAAATACGTAATGTGAGCACTTGAACAATTTTTGTGTATCTTCTTGCGTGGTGCCATTACTGCATGTGCTAGTGCAAGTGAACCCACACCACATGAGAATGCTCACATAAACAGCTTACACTGTTTCTATGTGTGCTTTACGTTTGTGTTCTAGTGAAGGGACCCGTTTTTAGCATTAGTGCAAGAACTTTCCAGTATAATTATGAACCAACCAGTCCTCCTGAAATGTTATTGTAAAGTATATCAGCTCTATCCCATGCTTCAGAATCCTGACACTAGCTGTCACTGTGGTTGTGCAGTGACTATGGTTCAACGCTGCAGGCCATGAAGTCATTGTTCTGATTCCTGGCCATTAGTCAAGAGCAGTGAAAGATTTAATGACTCGATCCTGCGAACAGCAACGCTGATCTTGCAGACAGCAATGACCCCTGCACCCACTAATGTAGTAATGAGGCATGAAAGGTTGGGATGATTACGTACGCTGGAGTACAGTTCAATGACCTGCATGGGGTTGTCGCCCACGAAGACAAAGAAGTCGAGCACTCCACCGATGGTGGCCAGCCGTAGCGCGGGAGCCTTGACAAGTGTATACTCTGCAAGCGAAGCCCGTGTGAAAAAGAACGTGTGACTCATTTGACTCGTTGCATCTCAACTGGTTGGCTACTTCCACAGATATACCTCAGAAGCTTTCTTTCTGAGAAATCGGTATGGATTCCCCTGTAGCTTCATGGTACAAGTGCGTGGTTTTCAATTTTCCATTACATGTACCTGGTACAACAAAATGAAGCAAACACAGCGAAAACATCAAGAAAATCAACTGTTGAATTTAGTTGGAGTGTGAAGGTAATAATAAAAAACAAAATGACACCTTGATGCAGGTGGGATCAAAACCCACTTCTGCATTATGTGTGCTATCGGCCATACATTTATCTTGGTTATGTTTACAATGGTAGCCATGGGAGGATTAAGCACCCCTCCGAGCCATGATGGCGAATGTGGTACGCAGCCAGCGCATAGTATAATATAAACCTAAGAGCAGGAAACTGACCCATAAACCCTCATATGCTGCCATACATACTTCATGCCATTCTGCTGTGTGGTCAAAATTGATCCATAGCGTTACACTGTGGCATCTCTCGTAACTTTATTCTTAGTTTCATAATGTGAAACCTCGCAACTTTTTTAACTCCTTAAAAACTCACCAATGGCATTGCTGTTCAGGAGAAGTACACCATGTGCCTTGCCACCATCCTCTACACACATGTAGAATGGGTGGACGCCGTACAGATTTTTGCCATCCTAATTCCGTAGCCAAGAAAGGAAAAACAATTAACACTAATCTCCAAATCAAAACGAAGTGAAGCTTTTGTAAGACAAATAATTAAATGCTATAAAACTTTTAATTTCCTGCAACATGTTTGGAGCATAGCAGTCACAGGCCTGCTAGGCTAATTAGAGAGACGCGAAAATGAGTACTAGGTGACCCATGTGATCCCATGCGATGGTTGTTAAGTTGTTTCTGAGATTGGTCCACTTTATGTATGCCACCTGTGGGATCATTTCAGTTCACTAACGCGCTATCTTATACTTGGCAAATAACTGATCACGACTGTTGAGTAGGTGCACTGAATCTATAGAAAGAAGGCAAAGAAAGATTTGCTTCAATAAAGGAATTATTTGCCAATGGCATATACTTGTTACACTGAGGCTATTTAGGCACCATTTGATTGCGTAAATGCAGAATACAGAGCCATCCAATGCTACATCTACAGGTGCTGCACGAATATGTGGCTGTATGTGCCTTTAAAACCCTACTCGCTAAATTACTGCTGTCCTGTATTGCAAATTGTGTGGCAGAAGAGGCAGCAGCAGTAATGTAGGCCAATCCCAGAATATTTTGCCTAGAAAGCTTCACCTTAATAGCGATGAGGCAGTGACACATGAGCATAGCTACTTCCTGCTTTAAAGAACACCTGAGTGCATAGCTATGCAAAAGGAATACAAGACGTTTAGTGAAGAAAAACTTCCAAGCTTTCTTTTGCCATCGGTTGAAACTTCTATCATGCATTCAGTTTGGTTCATGTGGTGTTGTACCTTATTTGGTATGCACGTCTATTTGCGTTGCTATCGATCGGCAAAGAGTTGCTTCTTCGGATCCTTAGGGGCACTTTAGTTATCTTCCTTTTAAATTATTGTAATGATGAGATTGTCAAGTATCTCTTTTTTTTTGCATAGTTGACCTGTTCAATGTATTCTTCACTGGACCAGTCACTAACCAGGGTAGGCAATCAGTCCAGGTAGTATACTACTTACTCCTTGTTATTTGCCAATTACTTGATTGAGTGATTGTTTCCGTATAAGATGCCTAAATAGCATTTCTTATTAGAGCTCTCCTGGGGGCTTCTACTGGAAGTCCCTGTCAGAGCACTTTTGAAGGCTCTTATTAGTCAACTATGCAGCCTCGTATTACGTAGAGGCATGCTCCTCACCTTAACCACCTGGTCCCTGGCAAACATGACGTGTGTCGTGAAGTCAAACTCGTGCCGCATCGATTTGTGCCCTGACTCGCCAAAGCCATACAGGTTTGTCGATGGCAAGTACGTGACGAACTGCAGGTACTGGTTGGTCATCACCAGCCCGCCAATACTAGTGTCGATGCTGCGTTCACCAAGAAACTACCGTCAATCTAAATTGCTAAAAGTGTGCCACCAGTGTTTAACTAAGCAAAATGACGGTTGGCTGGACTTTATGAAACTAACAGGCAGGGAAAGCATAGGAGAAGATGGTTGTCTGCTGTATTCGAAACATCGGAACAAAAATAAATGAGTAATTGCCTATAGTTAAGCGTGGGAGTGACCCTGGGAGAGTTAGCAAGTGCCGTGTCACAGCCGTTGTGCAGATGACAACAAAATTTATCCCTGGCACAATCCTCACTTTCCTTGGTGTTACTTGTCTTCGACTGTCTTCCAACATCCACTCCCTAATGTTCACTCCGCATGATATTCGCGCCGATGCATTCACTTTACCGCGGCGTTTGTGGTGCTCGTAACAATGGTTTTGAACGCCACCCTTCTTACTTCTGGCCACTGCTATAAAGCCAAGATAAGGTTTTCGAAATCATGTCATAGCCACGGCTGCAGTCATGCAGCCCATAAGTGGCTTCTACAGCCGTCACTCGCTGCTCGTCTGAAAGTATAGACGTCAGACTCTGCCCAGGCGGCGCTGCGAAAAACACCGCCACCAGCGCCCTCATCGTAGCCCTGGCCCTAACTGGGTAGTGCAAAGAGAGCCGCCCGCAAGCGA
>NC_051184.2:30835121-30868129 GCF_013339695.2 Rhipicephalus sanguineus | reverse complement strand
GTCAGCTCCTTGGTCCTCTTCGCGTCCAGCGACGACGCAGTCAGTTCCGTCTCCATCCTCTGGCTCCTTGGCCACGACTTGAAGTACTTCAGCAGAACCTTGGATCCACGGCTACACTGTCCTTTTCGGGAGGGTCGCGAGTAGCGCTGGTCCGGCAACGCGACCGCGGAGCGACCAAAGACGAGTGGTTTTTAGTACTTTGCACGAACTGCAGTGCCTGAGTGCACCCGCTGTTTGCAACGTCCTGCATGGCTGAGTCTTGAGGTGCGGTTGCTTAAGGAATATTCGTTGTCTGGAGAAGACGCACAAGCCGCTTACTGCGGCCCGTCGTCTGGTCAAGGAAGCAGCCATCTTGGGCAGTCACGTGGTGCAACAAGCACGCAAAATTCGAAAGTGAGCATTATCCTGTTGCGGCACATTTCCTAGCGCGTAGTTTATTTTTTCTACAAAGGTTGCTGTCACTATTTGACCGTAAGTAATTAAAAGTATGACAAACATTGAAAACAATATTTATAATGACATTTTAAATACGCAAGTCCGCGGAAGGGGGTGTAGCTCAGTGGTAGAGCGTTCGCTTTGCATGTGAAAGGCCCCGGGTTCGATCCCCGGCACCTCCACGCGTTTTTTGTACGCCGCCGTTCTTTTTTTTTATTGTTAAACGAACATTATTAAACAAATGAGCTGTGGTTGTGCAAATCTGCGCGTCGCATGTTCTCGCAGATTGGCGCAGAAAGCACGCGCCAAACAGCCGCCGAAAGGCTCGAGCCTTTCAAACAAACAAACGTGTTTACGACGCGCCTTGTTTTTACGGTACGAATGGGACTTTCATTTTATTTTATGATGGAGCGCACTTTTCACTATGAAGTGGGGCGGCTGTGTCGCGTCTCGTTTCATTGAGTAGACAGAAATTTCGGTAAAGTGCCTGGCGTGCAGTATTGGTGGTAGCGCGTTACCGGTGCGTTACAAGTAGTTACCGGTCCCGCGTTACCACCAACACTGCACGCGAGGCACTTTACCGAAATTTCTGTCTACTCAATGAAACGAGACGCGACACAGCCGCCCCACTTCATAGTGAATTAGTGCGCTCCATCATAAAATAAATAAAAGTCCCATTCGCACCGTAAAAACAAGGCGTGTGTAAACACGTTTGTTTGTTTGAAAGGCTCGATCGAGCCTTTCGGCGGCTGTTCGAGCGCGTGCTTTCTGCACCAATCTGCGAGAACATGCCACGCGCAGATTTGCACAACCACGGCTCATTTGTTTAATAATGTTCGTGTAACAATAAAGAAAAAGAACGGCGGCGAAATAAAACAATAAACTTGTGGAGGTGCCGGGGATCGAACCCGGGGCCTTTCACATGCAAAGCGAACGCTCTACCACTGAGCTACACCCCCTTCCGCGAACATAGGCATTTAAAATGTCGTTATTTTTTTCACGAAAGAAAGGGGAGGGGAATTTTAAGGGCTCGTTTTTCTTTGCTAGACACAACATTAATTAGAACTAACAGACAAGAGAGCCAAGGAAAGTATAAGGATGTTATTTCTAGTAATTACGACCGAACCTGCTACCTTGATATTCGAAGGTCGCAGGTTCAGTCCCTGCCGGAGGCAAGTTATATTTTCGTCCACTTTACTTTCTTCACATTTACGTCGTAATTACTACAAATAACATCCACTGTACTTTCCTTGGCTTTCTTGTCTATTAGTTCTAATTAATGTTACTTTTTACAGTAACTTAGTAACGTAGTCGTTAACATCTCGGAAATGTAACGCGTACTGTACTTTATCAATTTTCCGGTAACATTAATGTTGCGTCTATCATTCTTCGATCCATAGCACTATGCGTGGTTCTTCTCGATCTTTTTTTTCTTTTTTTTTAAAGTTCTCAACTATATATGTTAGTACTGGCAAAATACAATGGTTGTACACTTTCTCCGCTCTATTGACAGTTGCCGGTCATGAGTTGGGAGTGCTTACCGTACGCGCACCGTTCCGTCCTTATTCCTTCGTGGATTTCCTTCGATTAAATGAGTATGCTCCTTTGTTAATAATCCGCCTTTTTTTTTTTTTTCAGATCCCACGGCGCATGCGTTCTTCCTCTAGCGGATAAGTCGCGAAACGCCTCTTGATCTCGGAGGCTTTCGTTCCTAGCGGTTCTCCCTGCCCCTACCAAAACCCTACCGAACGGCAGCGGACAGCAATGAAAACGGCGAATGGACCTTGATATGCATGCCCTAATGTACGGGTGTTTGGGTCCAATCGCCAATCGTTGCCAAACGCATGCGCAGTGGAGGTGCTGCAGTGTACATGTCTTCTATCTTTTCAAAGTAGCAGCTGTACAATTACGTGATTGACGTTCATTCCCATCATTTGAACAAAAAAGAAAGAAAGAAAATAACTTCGCAGCGCACGTACGTACATTTAACGACTAGGCGGCGAAGTTCTGACCGAGACGCGGTGAACGCTTTAATTCGGCATCATATTGGCTGTACACGAGAGCACCAGTGACTACACTAACTACATATATATATACTACGCATTGTAAACTAAGAATGGCCGTCACGAATTGGAGCCTCGAATAACGGATATCGCTACGAGTACTATGACACCGCTGAGGGCGGCAACGTTGACGTATGAGGCGTACACGTGAAGCCTGGCCATCACGCTGGGTCTCGTGATTACCAGTCTGACCGTCGCGACCAGGGAGGAGCCGTCGTAGCAGCTGGATTGGGTGAAAGAGACAGAGATGCGTTTATAATTGTTGCTTTCACGCCGAGCTCGGCTGTAGCAAAATAAAGCACTTTTCAAAGCGTGCAAAAGTATGCATTACAATAGAATAACGGCAAATGAGTAATAATTTTATTTCGCTCCCATTAAAGGGACAATAATCAAAGTGGTAGTTACGCTACGGAGCCCCAGTTCCCCAGGGAGGAGCCGTCGTAGCAGCTGGATTGGGTGAAAGAGACAGAGATGCGTTTATAATTGTTGCTTTCACGCCGAGCTCGGCTGTAGCAAAATAAAGCGCTTTTCAAAGCGTGCAAAAGTATGCATTAGAATAGAATAACGGCAAATGAGTAATAATTTTATTTCGTTCCCATTAAACGGACAATGATCAACGTGGTAGTTACGCTACGGAGCCCCGATTCCCCAAAAGCGCTACAAATAATTATGATAAATTTTAACCATTCCATGGGCCTGTCATCAACCAAAAGTTCGGAGGAGCGCGAATTCTTTTGCGGAGGCTTGGGCTTTGTATGGTTTCCTCAATTGTAGCACATAAGTTCACGTTTCGTCGATCATTTAGCAATTCGTTGCAGACGATTTTACGTTATAGACACATGGGCGCCGCCGCCTTGGGCTGTTAATTACGACCGTTATGTGAATTTCGTATATCGCGACGTGTATTAATATAAGGTCGTGAAACGTCGAATGCGCCAACCAAACCGTTTTCATGCGTATGCGTCTACCGCAACGCCGTTCGTTTAGTTCTTAAAGATACAAAACGGCAAGACAACTATGGCGGCACCGAAACCAATAAGTAAAAGAGTCTACAGCTAGAAACGGCGGGAAATTATTAATGAAATATTAGAACGTTGGTTCAGCAGAAAGTAAAACGCCATGTTGTAAGTGTGATTGCCAGGAATCTCCTCTTTCTTTCTTCTTTTTTTTTTTTTGAAGGAGGGGGGGGGAGGGTGTTGATGGTTGTTGAGGGGTAGATGAAGGCACTTGGAAGGTGGGGGAGGGGCAAGCGGATGCTCTTTCGCGTCATGCTACCTATCCTACGGCGGGCAGAAGCTTCATAATTCCAGGGGTGGGGCCGTGCGTTATTTGGGTGCTTGTGAAGCTAATAAAAGAACAACGATTCAGCAAGAAGCAGTCGTCGTTCTGGAAACGTAACCTCTAGGATTATATAATAATTGAACGCAAAGAATAAATGCGTGTATTCGCAGTAGATAAGGTTACATGCATTCCTGTTATGGCTGACACACGGAAGCGTCTATGTAAGAAGGCATGCACGCGGCCATACTTGTAAATCCCGGTGTCCCAGAACTCGGCACGGAGGATGTGCAGGTTGTTGGCGAGGTCTATCTTGACGCGGCCATCGGACAGCTGGGACACCACCATGGGGTTGAGCAGAACCGAGCCGTTGCGCCACTGGTAAAACTTGCTGTTGAACCGCTGCCTGCGCCGTTTCCAACGCGCGTTACAGACTAATTTTTAAAAAAGAAATACCTGAAGCTGTCGCCGAAACTCTTGGGACACTTCCCATGGAATGACTCAGCTTCTCGACGTGCTATTACTCTAAAATGGCGGCCACGGTGACCTCAGTGCACAATGCCATCACATTGTGGAAGTCTACTTTGCCATTCTTGTCTTGCTAAACAGCTTTTTAATTTCTTGTTATTCGAACTGTTCTTACATTTTTAAATTGTCTGTTTAATATAGTTACCGTAACCATTGATTGATGTATATATATATTTTTTTTTCTTCATTCAGATCATGTATGGGCGCCCCCCTGACAGTTTTTAATTCTTGGGCTCGCAGTGTTGTACTAACTCTGCATTCACTATTATGTAAAACTGATATCGTTGACGAATAAAACTTGAACATGCGTCCAGTGCGGTAAACTGTAAACGCTCATGTGCACGCCTCTCATATCGCTGGTACCCTAAGTGCAAGTGGCTCTGGAAACGGTGTCCGAGCGATGCACGCGGGTGGGTCGAAAGGATGATCGAGTCCAGACTGCCAACCACAAGTTACCCTGTGAAAGAGCGAAATCCGCACATGCACTGCACGAAAGTGCTCACAGTGGACCTTTATGCAGATTGCTTTGCGCTAGACGTAAAAAATCAGAGCCCTTCCACTGCAGTGAAGATGGAAGCCGGCGAAGCCAGCACGATGCGCTTACGCCTTGGCGGTCTCCGTGGAAACGTTTTTCGCAGCTCAAATAAGCAATATTGCCACATGAATTCGGCAGTCTGATCCACAAGGGTTCAGTGATACCGAATTTGACGCTGAGCTTCAGCAGTGCCAAAGAGACCATGAAGCTGCATGAAAAGGTAGTTCTGGTGAAGCCGTGCTTGTCGTTGCCATTCTGAGCGCGTGTGTTTTTCAGTGCGAAGAAGCCAGCAGTTGCGGCTGCACGTTCTGCGGCAGTGGCCTCACGTCGTTTTCGCGCCCATCTGTGCGCGTTGGCGCTCGTTTAATTCCCGCTATTCCCGGGTTCGCTAGGACGAACGAGCGAACGACACGCGTCCGTCCCATAGCGAGTTCAAAGGGAAACTGCTATTAACAGCGCTAGCGGAATCTCTACGTCACGTGACAAAGGGGCACGACGACTGGTGGCAAGTGCAGCCGCCGAGTATCGCGGCACTTGTGAAAGGGGCATCAGCGGTGGTGAGGGGCACCTGTGGCGAGGAGGCGAGGGGCGCCGAAAATTGTTGTTCTACGTGTCACTTTGTCCGTGGACGCGATCTGCGCCAGATTTTAGCCATATGCAGTTTCGCTGTAATAGTTTAAATATGTCAGCGAATCATCGCATGCTGTCATGGTTATTGCATCACCGAGCACGGTACCCAAAGATATCGGCCACGGTGACCTCAGTGCACACTGTGTCCATTACTCGCCTCGAGCAGGAAAGCAGAACCTCGCTTCCGCGCACTCGGCTGACCGTCCGGCGCCTCGCTCTCTTGGGCAATTCGAGGATCTTCTGGCGCAGAGAGAAAATGCCGCGGCTGTTGTCCACGACCTCCTCGACGAGGCCCGACGAGTCCGTCACCACCACGATGCCCTTGCCTTGAACGCAGGGCTCCTGCGATTCAGTGAGTATGTGCACGCAACCGCAACTCACTCCCTCGTTCACGTTCAGCATAACCAAATTGACAAGGCCTAATTATCCCCTGTGGCGATGCCTTAACCAATCTCGCTGTCCAAGCATCGTCCCCTAACGAAACTCGCTGTCCATGGAGTAAAGTGTTGGTATGGTGCCGGGTGAATTGTAGTATAGCATAGTTATACACGCATACATAAAGGAAGAGTAGTAATTAAGGGCTAAAGGTACGAACGACTAATGAATGAATGAATGAAGCTTTATCTCCACTGAAGAGTTAAGAATAGTTAGGAAAAGTTAAGAATAGTCAAGGTAAGGATGAAAATGAACGCTTCGTCGATAAAGAAGGTCGTGAACAGTTTACGTGTCTATGCGTGCGTGTGCACCGCCTCGATGGCAATGCGGCTCCTCCGAGCGGGAATCGAACCCTTGCCGAGCCGTGTGACGTCATATAGTATGTAAACAACCGTGAGGTGTTAAAAGAACAGGTTGATGGCGATGTTGATTCCAGCATGTCAGTTGTGACGTTCACTCCGCGGAAGTTTTTCGTGCAAGTATCGCGAGTTAGCGCGGTTTTCTGTCGAAAGTGCTCAGCGACGCATACTACTAATCATGGAAGTATGATATCACTCCTGTTGTGACACGTACACTGCACAGGCCAATCATGTGCACGCTCCAGTGGTCCTTAAGCACCGACGAGATGACCTTCGGTATCAAGGCAGACCGGCAGGGTAAGCCTTCTGGGAAAAGGCTTAAGAGGAGCGTCATTATGGCTGCCTCCTTTGGCAGCGTACCATTGGTGCCCTGCAGGAAAGACGTAAAAGAGGATGTGTTACCAAGGAGGACTATGAAATAGCTACAATGCTCATTTCGTTACGTAAAAAATCACACGCTAGCTGTATCCCTAAGCCTGAACTCATAGGTTGAGCCTAACGTTTAGCATGTGACATCCTGGTATGGTAGCATTAGCCTTCGTATATCAGTCTAGAGCGGTTACTGCATGTGATGCGGGCGGTCACTTTCAACGCTTCTTTGTAGACTTGCCTTACGTAAGTCTGCAACATTGATTGCCTGGTAGAATCTGCATTGGTGCCAGATTCCTTACTGCCTTGACGGTTTGTTTTAACGCCGTAAAGCTGTCGAATACGCGTTGGAATATATAAAAACAACAACGCAAGTCAGAAATGATCACGTGCGTGATAGATGCGAGAGAGCACCTCGCCGATAGTTTACGTTAGTATAGCACAAATTCGGCAAGATGCGTGACTGAATGTAGTTATGCGCTTTAATGAACACACTCGTAAAACGTTTAAGTTGGATTTCCCAATGTTAGGTCAAAATAATTCTACTTTTTAAATACGAGAGCAGCACGTTAAACCTGGCTTTTCCGCAAGCATACCCTTACTGCGGCAGAGCCAGCTTTAAAGGACAGGGCAAGATCGAAAACGCTCGTACACGTATACTTAGATGCACGTTGAAGGGCCCCTAATCAACCTCTAAAAACACAAAGAACACGCGCTTTTTTTCTCTCCTGGCGTTTCTCGTCTTTTCGGAGCAATTCGTGACACTGCAGTCTGTTCAAGTGACGTCACGAGGAAATAAGCTCTCGATTGGTCCATATACGAGGAATATAGCTTCGCCAAGCACTCGCACGCCCGCTTTGCCTTGTCTCGCATGACTATCGGACGCTATCAAATGATTTCACTTCGTTTTGAGCGTTATCGACCACGCAAGCGGAGATAACAGCGTGTAGCCGAAAAGCGCGAAATCCCGATAGGCTCGTCGCTTAGAGCTGACATTGTCCACGTGTTATGCGAAGCAATAAGTTGCGAGGAGGAGATAGCGCCTGTATGAAGAGTAATGAAGGCGAGAAAGAAACCACTATCTCGTCTTTGAACTCGGAGTCGTTTAGAGGAAAATTAAAGAAGTTCAGGTGGTCAAAAGCCCCCCACTACTTTCATCCTAAAAATTGGCTCGAACAGTAATACGTTTAGAAGTACAGAGGCCGCAGAGCAGAGGCACGAATCTCGCCTTGTATCCGACGGTGCAGATTCCGGCGCGGCGGCGCCTGCCGACGGAACCGCAGCGGTCACAGCTACTCCACTCGGACCACTCGAGCCACGTGACCAGTGGTAGACCGGTGACGTCGGCTCGCTCCTCGGTGCTGTTGTGCTCGTTCTCCCAGACCTTGTGACGACAAGATCACGTGTGAGCTATAGAACATCTTACCATGCTGCTGATTTTCTCATTAAAGGGGTCATGAACCACACCCCTATAGGAATTGGTGAGAAAACACATCGTGCGGATAGCAGACACTGTTATGAACATGTCAGCCAAATCTTGCAGTCGTGTGCGGCTAGGGGGGCTTAAAAGCGAAGCGCAAAGTTGCAGTTTTCTCAGGCGCCCTCTTTTCATACAGAGGCCTGTGCTCACTCTCTTCAGAGCTGTCGGCGCTTGCTGTTTGACGTCAAACAGCAAATAGCATGCTATTGGCCAATAGCTGACACAACTCAAGAACGGCGTTTGGATCAGATGTGCGTCTTTCCAAGGGGTGCCGCCGCGTGCTGGCACCGCGCTCCGTAATCTGCTAACATTACACAGTGAGCCACACTCGCGCACAGGAATCACAACGGGAAAGAGCGATCGCGTGTCATCATGCGCGCTCAAAGTCATGACGCGCGCTGATGTAAATTCTTTCCCCAGTGCCATCCCTCTCTGCTCAGCTTCCAGCGCGCTCGTCGGGACGAGAGAAGAAAGAAAGCACTTGAAGCGCGCGACAAACCGCTGTAGCTCCGCTCGTTCTTGACGAATTCGAAAAAAAAATTGTGGTAATCGATTTGCGAGTCAATAAACTCCGATACTGAGGTCATTCGATTATTACTTGAAAAAGTGGTTCATGACCCGTGTCCCACTGGAGCAGAAACCGCTCGTTCAGGCTTAAGGGGCTCTTGGCCCATCGTAACGGTGACAGCGTTGAGGAAAGAATGTATGTCGAGAGCTGCTTATAATAATGGTTTATTTCCACAGGGAAGTACAGGATTGCGGTGAAAAGAATCTGGAAAAGAACTACTCGTAGGCAACCTGTCTATAGCCTCGAACTTCCAGGCATTGGCTACAGCAGGACGGAAAGTTGTTTTGTGAGAGTACTTGTAAGAATTCTATTCGCCACTAACAGAAGAACAGCATGCCGATAATGGAATATTATACAGGGGGAAGAAATGCAAGTTTTAGAACAGCGAATGCTGTCAAGAAATGGGGTTACACAAACCTGACCTCGAATGTAACGTGTATACTTGCAATAACTTAATCAGTGACGATATCGTTAAGCAAACTCGGCAGTCTATAGCGAGAACTCTATGCATCGCGAAGCAATTTCATGTACTTCATGGGCGAGGTGACAATAATTTCAAATTTTCATAGTGACATAAGAAACTGATGCAAGAAAACGCTTAGAGTTGGGTGGCTCCTGACGAACGAAACTCTTCACCACATGCGCAAGCATTCCACAAAATGTACTCCTCCTCTTGTTCGTTAAGAGCGCTGTAGGTCTGGTCAACCTAATCCGACACAGTGGCGCAGCTAGAAGTATTCTTTAGGGGGTGCTTTACGCATCTGGTAAAAGATAGAAAGAAAAAGAGCCTGTGCGCAAACAATGTCTTAGTCATTCTAATATATGTAATATCTCAGCCATTTTAATATATTGATGCGGTGTGTAAATAGAATGGACGAAAAAAAAAAACGCCCGAAAGGAGGGAGCGATGGGGTATGCAGCGCTCAGAAAATATTGGGGGATGTTCTGACACCGAAACACACTCTGGCTACGCCCCAGACCCGAGAGTACGGGGTCTCTCTAGAGCTCATAAAACTGGAACTTCCACAAGCCAGTGCGATTGCTTATGCTAACCTCGTTAGTCTTTCTCATATGGTGCAATTAAATATCCTGAAAAATTCTTGGAACACGGGGTACCGCTGGTGCAACTCTCTACCTTAGCGTGTGTATGTGCTGCACGTGCTAGTAGGCAGTATGTGCTACAGTTGCAAGCCTTGAAGAAGACCAGATCGGCCGTCGAAACTTTAGCTCCCGCGGTACCCCGTGTTCCAAGGATGTTTCATCGCTTCAAGGTTCCATCTTAACCTGAACTTCTACCTTAACTAAATGTGACGTCACCCACCATGGAGTACGGCTCCCGAGCAACCACCTGCAGGTGGTAGGTGGCGTACTCCCTGCCAGCCCACATGCAACGGTAGAAGCCCGTGTCTGAGGGCAGCGCGTCCGTCACGACCAGTGCTCCGTAACCCATGAGCTGGCGGCGCGTATCCCCCTTGCCCAAGGCCACTGGTGCGATGGAAGACTTGGACAACGGGTCAACGCGGTGCCACGGAGACTGCGCCTCGGACTCGGGGGGGAAGCTGCGAACCCACACGCACGTATGACTTTTGGGCGCTAAAGCTGGAGATGTAGAGAGAAACACACGGACACACATTTGACTGAAGCACACATACAAAGACAAAGATTAACCTGCATTGCTACGTCACATCCCTAGTGTTGCGCATGTTTAAAAGCTTCGCAATAGATGCAAACATGAAAATAAAGCGATCTCGTGCTTCTCAAAACGGTCTGTCTTTATTCCCCGGCTTTCTGGAGGTAAATGTCGGTAAAGGCAAGAAGTGAACAATTCTTGGAATGCAACATCAGGGGTTCTCGGCCGCCATTATGGTCAATAACCTGCGTGGCCGTAACCCTGAACATAAAACAATGACAGGACAGGTACGAGTGCACAAAGGTATGGGGCAGACTTGACGCCTTCCTTAGATGATAAGGGGGGGGGGGGGCACCCCCTGGTCCCCTGCCTTTGTTCACACGCCAATATGCGCTTACCATATCCCGGGGCAGGGCAATTCGACCTTCGAGCCCACCAGAACGAGAACGGATTGGCGTCGAGGAAGCGCATCGTCGGAGCGTTCCCGGATGCAGCGCTCGTACTCGTCCCAGGACCATTCGACCTCCCGCCTGTACAGGGCACAGCGGATTGCGATAGCTATATTTACCCGTACGTGCAAAAAACATTAAATCAATCAATCAATCAATCAATCAATCAATCAATCAATCAATCAATCAATCAATCAAGCAAGCAAGCAAGCAAGCAAGCAAGCAATCAATGTTTATTCAATCAACTTAATAAAAAATGGTTACAAAAATATTTGGACCATTAGCTTGTGTGGCTAGTTATTGGTCCAATTTATTGCATGAGTACTCTATATACATGTCAGGAGCAGATGTGCGGTTAATGTGATTATGAATCTATATACAAGTGCAGAAACAGGGTAGCATTAATGGCATATTTTTTCTAATTAAATACACATGACAATGAATACAAAATATCTGCAGTATTTTAACTACACAAGCATAAAAAACAACTAAAGGCATATACATTGTAAAAAAAAATGCGCCTCCCTAAGCGGAAATTGTAAAAGATACGCGATATCATTATGATCTTTCGGCTTGCTTCTGGTGCTTTTGAGGCTGTTTAGAGCACGTGTCTTGGAAACGGTGATGTTTTGTGCGTGGTATTAAAAGCGCTTAACGTCAGGAGGGTCTCGGGGTCTCGGACCCCCCCCCCCCCGCCCCCGCGATTTCATACAAGAGATCCGGGAAAGCCAATGCTAGAATGTAGGGACTGCACAAATCCGAGGTGGGCAGTCATTTTTTTTTTTCTTTCTGTGAATAGTGGTCGAAATATTTTTTTTCTCTATGGTTTCGAAAATTCCACCACAATTCTTAGCAAAACTCATTGCGATGTTTTCTGAAACCCGGGGCGGAGCACACTAAAAAGTTGGCAGCGCGAAAGTTAAAAAAAGAAGAAAGAAAATTTTGGGCAGCTATAGGCACTAGCGGTGCGAAGACTGAGGAAACAGCGGAGCCGGTGGACTTACCCTCCTCATTTCCCACCCCTTGCTATATTACACTATACAAGACTTTGCTATTACACTATACAAGATTCCACGCTCCCTCTTTCCCATCTCCTCACCCTCACTTCCTTTTCTCACCCTCTTGCTATACCATACTATACATGGCTATACTGCGCTTTACCCTCTCCCAGTCCTCCTTTCCCTCCTCGTCACCCTAACACCAGTCCTCCTCACCCCTCTTTCTCATCCCCTTGCTAAATTACAGTATGCAAGGCTATGCTGTACTTTACCCTCTCCCTTCCTCATTTCCTTGCTCTTCACCGTCACATCACTCCTACCCCCACTTCCCTTTACCACCCCTTCTCTGTTTCTGTTTCTATCTCTTTCTTTGTCTCTCTCTCTCTCTTTCTCTGTTTCTCTTTCTTTCTATTCCTCTCTGTCTTTTTTTTCGTTCTCTCGCCCATAGCAATGCAATCATATGGTTCTCATTCTCTCTATCTTTTCCCCACCCCCTGGCTGTACTGTATACTCTTACTTGCCAACATTCACGAATAAAGAAAGCTTCCAGCGTCCCCCCAAAACAAGACGGTGAAGCGTTTTAGAAACTGAGGACAAAAAAAAAAAAGCTATTTAAAAGAAATATTTTGCCCGTTTGTATAATACGCACTATACAGCGGTTTGGAAAAGATAAGAAAATGCGCTATTTCCTGCCTTCCGTTTTAGGGGCACGGCCCAGCGCCTTTTGCATAAAACGATGTGTAAAACAAGCTGTTAGCCGCTCTTTCTCTCCCCCTCTTTATTTCCCTCTCCCCATTCGCCCCACCCCCCTTCGATGGAGTTTAATAACTGGGTATTAAAGACCGCGTACACTTGTATTTCCCTTTCCACATTTCTATCATACATGTAGGAGCACGCGCATGAACCAGATTGTGATGTATGTAGTTTAACGAGTGATGAATGCGAGCTTGCTGAGCTGTAGTAAGTGTGCGAAGTTGTCGTCTAATGGCGATCTCTTGCAAAACTCACGCTTTGAAGAGACTCTTGACGGCTCCGATAAAGTCGTAGGCGTGACACTGGGAAGCCATGACGACGACTAGAAGAAGCGGGACCTGAACAACCGACGATGCGTCAGCAGCGCGGTCGCGTTTGGCACGACGAACCAAACAAAGCATGTCCTCCTAACTATATATATTTTAGGGCTATGGCACATACCCACAACAGGCGCAAGAAGGTACTTAAAATTTTCTCCCTTGGATTTTTAGGGAAGATCGAAGAAAATTAGACAGGTATTTTAATGTGAGCACCTCGGAAAGAAAAATTGTCAATTATGACGGCGATATCTTACTGACCTTCACAAGATGATGATGATGATTTCCTGCTCATTTCTCGTACCCATACTAGGGCATTTTTTTTTAAAGACTCGTAACCACTTTGGGGAATAGACAAGACACGCTTACACGGTGCTGAACGAATATGTCGAGTAAGTTTCTCTTATATGTTTTGAAAAGCTCATAAATTTGGTGCAACGCCTGGGAGAAAACGAATTCATTAATTTTTAATTGATATGCACTAAGAACATCGTTCAAAAGACGGGATAAATCTAGTGTTCCTCTTATTTTATCACTAAGGGTCACTACAGGTATGCCTGCTCCGTTGTGTTGGACCGCATGAAAATACGCCAAAAAGGTTATGGTGTTAGTTTGTTCCAAATAAATCATTTTGGGGAAATTGATTCTTCATGTAACCTCACTTCGGGATCTTACTACCTCTTAGGTTATTACCTCTTATACACCTTTCTATCTGTAAGTCTGACTGTTCTGCCTTTTGGTATGTGCGTGAGTTATTTTATTTTAAGGCTGCGCTGAGATGGCACTACAAGTGATTAAAATATACAAATTAAGGTACAGAGGACGAGGACGTTTAATTAACTTATAGCGTCGACTTAGTAAATCCTTAAGAATGAATAAACACTAACTAACCCAATGAAAGATTTGCGGCTCAAACTGAGAAACAAGGAAAAAAATAAGACGACAGGATAGGACGCCAGATCCTGTCCTGTCTATATCCTTTCTTGGTGTCTATATCCTGTCCTTGATTCTCAGTTTGCGCCGCAAATCTTTCGCTAAGCTGTGCACCAACTCGCCCAACATAATAATCTGCTAAACCAGCTAGCCCACCTCGTAGGTTTACCTAATTTCATTTTAATTGAGATTACCTGTCCCTCCTAATACCGCCTGCCACCTGATCCATCCTCCTCAGTGGGTACTCGCCATGGAAAAATGGATCATTATCATCGCCATTACTATAATCGATCAATCGAGATTATTTTCGGAAACGATTACCTGTTCGCTGTTCGTTAACGTGTGCTTACGATGACGGAGCCAGTAGTGAGCGTCTGCCCCGGCCGCGCCGCCCGCTGCACAGACGTCCGCAAGAACCGGTCGCCTGTCATCGCCACGCGACCGCCGCCTTCGACACGCCGAAGCCAACGTCCAAGGTGAGCAACCACTCTAACCCAATCCGATAAGGCTGAAACCGTTCAACGATTTCGGCTTTACACAAGGTCGACGCGATTGGGTCGAGCCAGTAGTCGAGTTGAGTCGTCCCCACCCCGGAGTGACGTAACCGCACTTACATTGATCGTGTCAAGATTATAAGCTCACGCCTTGTAGGCCGGTTAATTTCCGAAGTCGCCTGCACACTGGCTCGACCCAGCCTCATCATCACCATCGCCATCAGCCAGACTACGCCCACTGCAGGGCAAAGGCCTCACCCATATGCTTTGCCAATCAACACGGTCCTTCTTGCAGCGACCACGTTATCCGCCCAAACTTCTTTAATCTCATCTGCCCATCTAACTTTCTGCCTCCCCCTCGCGCGCTTGCCTTAACTTCGTTGTTAGCAATTCCAATGCGATAGGAAAATGACATCGTGAAAGACACCCTTAGCCATAACCGGCAAATCAGAGTGGCCTCTTTTCGGCGGAGTCCAGTTGGTATCTGACAGCATATCAAAATGTTACTCTTAATGGTCAGCGGTTATCTTGCCGTCGCGCTACGTGCCCTGACCATGCCAATTTATTCTTGATTTCGACTATGATGTCCTTAACACCTGTAATGGCCTGGAAGCATTTAAATGAACACAATTAGCAATGGCAGGTTTTCACGCCGTCCGACTCGCGACGTCAGTCAAGAGTGTGCGCCCATTGGTGCAGGCCATAGAGTTTCTTACAATAATGGTGCAGGCGTTCTAAATTTGTACACGACTATAACGTGGTTCTGGGGATTGGCGTAGCTGGGTGAAAGGAGTTGAACTCCCTCTCCCTCCTGATTTTTAAATGTGCAAGTGCATATATATACGCACGAACATACATAAAGACTGGTTAAACCCCCCTCTCCAAACCCTGAAAAAAAAAAATTTCTGGCTACGCTCTGGGTGCTAGGACTTGCCGCCATGCGGGTTGGTGTCAATGTTTAGATGGGCTGCAGCTCAAACCTTCCTTCTTCCTATTAATTTATTCATTTAGTCGCGAAATAGCGCACCATCTTTTTTTTTTTATTTTCCAAACGACTCCTCTTACGCGTTCACAGGGAAGACGACGTCTCTGTCGCCGTAGAACGAGAAGCCGTGAATGAGGCCGGTCCAGAGGGCGTTCCCGAGACAACCATAGCGGCGACGGCAGCTCCCTCTACCTCGGACACCGTGCCGCAGCAGCAGCAGCATCTTCAGCAACCGCAGCAGCAACGCAGGGTGCTCAAGCAGGCGACTCGCATCGCCCACCGCCTACGTCAGCAGCAGGAGCGCAGAGACGTGGTACGGCAATGGCGTCGTGCTGCTGAGCGCGAGGTTCGCGGGTTCGATTACTGGCTGTGAATACCGCGTTTCGGCCCACATGCTAGGGTGCAATGCAAGACGCCCATGCACACTTATGTATCGAGTGCATGTTAAAGAACTCCGCCAGGTGTAAACTGAAGACAAAACTATTCGCTCCAGTGTCATGCATAACGCGCTCGGCAGTTTTAGGACGTCAAATTCCACAGTTTATTATAATACCGGCGTCACACGGGCGCTTCTTATCGCGATCAGGGCCGATCCGTAACAAGTTGGTCGCTGCTACACGTTACAGCCTAATCCAGATCGAGTTTGGCGCAGACGTCAGCCAAGTTGCGATCACGAAGCCCTATCGCGATACGCAGATCGCGATCGTATTGATCCCGATCGCGCCTTATCGAGATTAAATGTGGCCGTGTAGCAGTACCTGATTCAGATCGAGCCTAATTCGGATCAGCCCTGGTCGCGATCAAAGGTGTCCGTGTGACACCGTTATAAGACACAGTAGGTTAGATTGTACGGTTCTTCACACGCGCAAAAAGAAACGTCTCGAGGAGCTTGAGGAACTTGCCTAAATACATGCTGCATTCCTATACTCATGACGTCACCAGGAACAGACAGCGCCTTCACGGTACAACACGGAAGAAGAGGAGAGCACGTGCTGATGCCATCGTCTCTTCCATTTCAGCAAGTGCTTCCACGCGTTGCCGAGGCGGGCTTCGCTGACCGACTCCCACCAGGCGACTCTTCGAGAGCCCCGGGCTTCACGTGGGTGCTGTCCTCGCTGGCCGGAGCCTTCGTCACTGTCTCCATCCTCATCGGCGTCGTCGGCTTCTTCATCGTCAACATTCGTGCGTATATGTTCTGCGTTTTTCTTACAAGGCGCGCGATGATGGAGGCTAAGATGGAAGCTTATGGACGCAGCGAGCCATGGAAAGGAAAATGATAGGTGTAACCTTAAGGGACTAGGATAGCGCAGAGTGGATCATGTAACGTGCGGGTGTCAAGGACGGCTTAGCCGAAATCAATAAGAAGTGGGCGTGGTCAGGTAACGTAGCGAGAAGGCAACGTAACCGCTGTTCATTAAGGGTAACAGACCGGATTCCAAGAGAAGGCAATCGCGCGAGGGGGAGGCGGAAAGTTAGGCGGGCAGATGAGACTAAGAAGTTCGCGGGTATAACGTGGCCGCGGCAAGCGCAGGACCGGGTTGATTGGCGGAACATGGGAGAGGCCTTTGCCCTGCAGTGGGCGCAGTCAGGATGATGTTGATGATGATGAAAAGGAGGAGGAGGATGATAAGGGCGCCCGTTGCTGCGTTGACGAAGACAGGTCTACTCGTAGAAAACGTTGGCTCCAGCGGCGTTCCCTATTCAACGATTTCTCATCACTTGCGTTTCTCGTACGTGCGGGCTGCCGGAAATCGAACCCGCGTCTTAGAACTTAGCAGCGCTGCACCTTATCTGCTTAGCTACCACGGATGGAATGCTTGAGGTTTCTACTCAACATAATTGCTGTTGTGAACTATACACCCTGCGAGTTGTTTTTTTTTTCGTGGGATCCGTTAACTAAAGTTTCGGGGTGTTGTCATAGCTGTGGAAAAACTTGGAGGACGCTTGAGCTTCGCCTTCAACAGTGGAACACGATAGCGTAAGCGGGCCCCGTGCATCGCCTTCAACCGTGCCGTAAGGAAAGAAACGTTTGCGCGCGTAGCACTGGCCGTTTCAAACTATCCCAGAATGTCTACTGCAAGTTTAGTTGCCAAGTGCCCGCTACGCCATAATTATTCCTTTTGCAAATCAGCGAAGGGCACACTACGCGTGTGTAAGGTGCCACGCGCACCTGCGCAGCTGCACACTTTGTAATGGGTGGGCAGCTTTAATCTACCCACTCAATGCGCAGTTCACACATGTTGACGCCTGGTGCGATTGCACGATTCCACCACGCATTATTGCGTGCGTTAAGGAAACTCCACCCACTACATAACATTCTTAAAGCGTTTTTTTAACATGAAAGTGTTTTATGTCGGGGTCCACGAAGATTTTCATGACGTATTTCCATCACGAAAATACGTCGTGAAGTACGTCATTTTGCTGACGTATTTCCGTGACGGAAATACGTCAGAAACGCAGAAACGCAGAAGGCCTGTGTTGCATTCTCGCTCGAACCGAATTTTTTTTATTATTTATTTATTTGCATTTATCTCGAATTGTCGCTCGCGGACAACGGCGATTTTTCGCTCACAACCGAAGACGCCGACACCGACGCCGACACCTGAATTTCTGCGAAACGAGCTCTTTAATGTCATCGCGTTAGAAGCGAAATGTGTGCGTGAAACGTTCCGCGAGAGATGTATGCAACGAGCGCGTGAGCAACAATACATCTGCGAAACAAGTTTTGTTGTTATTAATCACTGGTCCCTCCGCTTTTTCGATGGCAGCTCCCGACGAACACCGCCTCGAAACGGTCGGTAAGTACGCAGGAATTTCTCGCGTGCCGTGCGTGTGTTGCTTTCGCGTTCTTTTTACACGACACTTAATTGTGCTTTCTTTAAATATCCGCCTTGTTGCCCAGGTGGAGCGGAACGCGGCGGCACGCAGCCATCTGGTATGTCCGCGACTTCCTTTGCTCTGATAGAAACGAATTCTCTTGCGTCAAACTTGCGAAAGAAAAAAAAGCATTATTTATTTATTTATTTATTTATTTATTTATTTATTTATTTATTTATTCTCATCACCACAATCGCCCGGAGGTCATTACCACATTATCTCGCTTATAACCCACACAAAATTTTTTTACCAGCTTGGAGCTAAAGGTGAAACAAAAAAACGCAAATTCTGGTTTGTAAAGGTGGCTTCGCGGCTGTGCTTTAACGTTATGCAAAAAAGCTAGCTTCGCGGCAATAAGCGGGGATCATTTTTAGAATATT
Organism: Rhipicephalus sanguineus; assembly: GCF_013339695.2. NCBI lineage: Eukaryota > Metazoa > Arthropoda > Arachnida > Ixodida > Ixodidae > Rhipicephalus > Rhipicephalus sanguineus. The sequence continues at coordinate 30,849,633 of NC_051184.2, read as the reverse complement.
TTTCATAAAGCATTGTTGAGGTTCCAAGTTATCAGGGGGGGGGTGCATACTACGGGGGGGGGGAGACTCGTACTACAAGATATACAAAACGACGAGGCGCAAATACAGACACAATAAAAATACTCAGAGTGACCGTGACAAAAAGAGGCACTATTCAGGGTTTTAAATGCAATAAGAACGAAACGTATTGTACAAATACGCCCACACGCAGCTTTCCTCTAAGTGATTCTTATATCGGTGTCACATGGGCAATTTCGATCGCGATCAAGGTCAATCGGGATCGGACTTCTTGATCGCGGTCAGCAAGCTAAAGTCACTGCTACACGATCCAGCCTAATCCGGATCGGGTTTGGTGCAGACGTCAGCCAAATCGCGATCACGGTGCCAGATCGTGATGCACAGAACACGATATCACATTGATTCCGATCGAGCTTGATTGCGATTAGAAGAGGCCGTGTAGCAGCGCCTGGTCCGGATGGAGCCTAATCCGAATCGGCCCTGATCGCGATCAGAAGTGCCTGTGTGACACAGGTATTAGAGCAATATTAAGTGACTCTTAGTGCGACACCGCAGATTGAAAACAATAAAAATACATTCATTACACAACCATATGTGCGCACGTATATGTATTTTTGTTTTTACCAGTCAAAATCCACGGCTGATTGTATCTAGGCCGCAAGAGCATTATCTTGCGAAGACGTACATGGTGTTACAAGATTTCATTATCAAGATTGCGTTTTGAAACAAAGGTTTAATGCGCACTGAAAAATCTCATCTTCAAGTACCCGTGGAGCTCAAATAAAATATCGAATGCTGAAATTTGACACGCGCATGCTAAGTTTCCGACTTATCTGGCGTCCCAATATTTATAATACGGATCTCAAGCCCTTAACCCAACTCTGGTGGTGTAAGACGAAAAAAAAAAATTAAAACAAAGCGCAAACTAACTTGGAAGCCCATCTCTCTGACGTGCGGTGTGTGTTTCAGGTGATCTCGACAGTCGTAAGTACACACAGCATACCTGGCTGTCACGAATGCGCCGTAGATTAAAGCGAGGCATCGACATTATTCACAATTATATGTTGTCTGTAGTTAAACATATATAGGCAAAGGAAACGGAGATGAAACCGCGAGGATTGCGTCGCGATAGATTTTTGACAATGAAAAACAGCTCATATATTCTCAAGTGCACCTTGAATTGAAATCTTGAAGTTTCCGACTGATCGAGTAAGTACGAATCCCGTTTGAAATTAGATGGCGGCAGGCATCGCCAGTCATTCTTTCTGTCTCTCCGCGTCTTTTCTCAATCCAAGATGTCCGCCAGTGCACGGTAACACGCTATCGAATAAAACTTATGTGATAAGCTGAGTTGGTACGCAATAAAATGTGTTTTTCATCGCGCATAAATGTCTTCCCTTCCTTCTAGCCACAACCGTCAACTCTCCTAATGTCTTCCGCTGGTAACCACGGTCTTCTCCAATGTTTTTGAAACTGTGTACCTCAGGCATTCTAGCTACCCATTTAATTCTGTGTAGATAAACTTGGGCATCCTATAATGACGTATGCGTTTAGGCGTCCTTTCGCGCCTTATGCCAACCTGCGGGCGTTTTATTGCCCCCCTCAGGCACTAACTCAAAACGCCTCAGCACACAGATCGACCAAGAAAGGGGAATAACACTTTGATGGCCATCATGTTTTCTTTAGTTCACGTGCTTGTGCGCTGGTTTTCAAGGTCCGATCATACTAACTCGCGCCCAATTAAAGTTCATATGTGTTCCTGCGATAAAATATGTCAGACTCTTTTTAACAAACGGTCGCCCTTGTTCCGCGTCGCTGTCGTAGAGTCGATCTTCAACAACCTGCGCAGAACGGGCAAGGGACAAGAAAGGGAACATAGACGAGCGCTGTCTATGTTCCCTTTCTTGTCCCTTGTCCGTTCTGCGCTGGTTGTTGAAGATGGATTGCCAACTAGCCCAATCTCAAACTTTGCGTAGAGTCGAGCGGGCCGGTAGACAGCGCGGCCAACAAGAACGGCGGCCGCACGTCGGTCGTGTGCTACTGGAATTCGTCCAGCCTGCTGCGGTCGGCGCCCAAAGACTACGACCTGGGAAAGCTGTGCGCCCACTGCTGCACTCACCTGGTCTACATGACCGCACGTCTGAACGCAGACGGACAGCAGCTGCAGTTCCCCGAGGACGACACCGGTGCGCTTACAGTTTCTCGCGCGCGCTGCCATGTGCATGCTTGATTAAAGTGGAAAGTAGAGGGCGTGTTGGTACATATTTTCAAATTACTACAGCGCTAAAAACGAACAAGCACGAAACAAGACGACAAAGACTAGCGCTGAACTTCCAGCAACATTTACTTTTAGAATTCGCACATATATTTACGCTCTCCGGTACAGCACGTCATCCTCTGCGCATGCGCAAAACGATGCGAATTGCTTGTTGGTGTTATGTTATTTATTGGTGTTACTTTACTCTTCCGCCATAACATCTTACATCTGTTAACGTGAATCCTTGCCCGACATGACACTTGTATAGGGTCCTTTTGCGCAAAAGTTTCGACTCTGGCGCCGAGTACTCGCCTGCCACGCAGAGAGCTGGGGTTCAAGTTCCGCTCGGACCCTGCTTTTCTTTTTCTCATTGTGGCGATAGTTGCTACGGACACCGGCGGCGGCGGCAACGACGCCACGAAAATCGGCTGTTGTTGTGAGCTCATAACAGCTTTCGCTGTAAAATAAAGAAAGAGTGGGGGTGGGGGAGGGGGAGGGGGGACGTCGCAAGTGCATAAGCGAGGTTTCGCCTTATACTTCTGGGTGCGTTAAAGACGAAGAGTGCTGAGATTCGGCCATTACTAGTGCCACAACCGCGCACGTTGTCGCAGGGCTCAAGTCGGTGCGCGACATGGACGCGCTGAAGACGAGCCACCCGCAGCTGAAGCTCGTGTTGTCCATCAGGATGGAGGGCTCGGGCGTGAACAACCTGAGCGTCGGCGCAGATGCACCGTCCAGGCGAGCCCAGCTCGCCGAACGCCTGGTCCACTGGCTGTCCGAGTTCAACTTCGACGGCGTCGAGATCGACTGGGACCGGCTGCCTGTGGACCTCAAGCCCGTCTACGTGGACTTCGTCAGGGTGCGTGCCGTGTACGATTCATTAGAGAGTTTAACTACTCTGCCAAGCTCTGCCTTATTTTGTACATTCCTTGCGGGCGGCTGGAGAACAGAAGAACGGATAGAGAGTACGCTAGAACGAAAGGAGATCGGCACTCCCTCGCAGCCCCAGCACTAAAGCTGTCTATCATGTGAGCTGGATAAATGGGGCCGAATATAAAAGCGTGGTGTAGAGAGAACTAAGAGAGTTGAGGTCCACAAGTTCTGAGAACAGGAGGGCAGGCGGGGGGGTGTCACCTCTCTTACCATCTAAAGGGGGCGCCAAGTCTGTAACGTACCTTTACTTAGCCGGACATCTCCCGTAGTTGTTTAAAGTACAGGGTTGCGGCCACGCAGGTTTTGACGAGGGACGATGATGACGGCCGAGTACCCCTGACATGCATCCCGAGAGCACTTGCCACCTTTATTTCTGGAAAGCCTAGGACCAAAGGCAGGCCATTGTTAGAAGCACGTCGTCGTTTCATTTTCATGTTTGCATCCATTGCATGCCTATGCTGAGAACAGTTTCAGCTGAGGTGTAAAAAATACGGACATGTTCGTGAGCACACGTGCTGCTGTCTGCAGCGGAGATGCTGAGAAAAGGTTACGAGTCTTGTTGCAGTACATTAAAGAACGCAGCTAAATTATTTTTATTGAACATTGTCCATACGTCTCATGTTTAATTTGACTGTTCATTGCGTTTATCTAATCATTTCATTTTTTATATGTACATGCTGATTTGCAAAACCTGTTAGCTATAAGTGTTTCTAAAGTGCAGAATTTCGTTTGTCTTAATTGGAACGTTTACCTCGGACCCCATGTTTTGTCTGTCTGCGCAGGCGTTCCGCATCACCATGAAGAAGGCCCGCCTGTTGACGCTAGTCAGCGTCCACATGAAGTGGGGACCCTCGTACGACGTGGAAGCCCTGCACGGGTACGCGCTCTCGACCTCGTAATGACGAGACTGCGCACACGTGTGTATCGTGCCTTTCCCCATATGGCCTCTGAGGTTGATATCCAGTACGCAAGGCCCGATTTCGGAGGCTGCGATTTCACCATTGTTTCTTAGAGTCACCTAGAAACAACAGTCACAAAGTCCCTGATGCATTTGCCTAAGACTACTCAAAGGCGAATGCCTTCTTCTTCTTCCCAGTCGACTGTATTGGCCTCCCCCACCAAATGAAAGCCTGATGCACCCACCGTGGTTTTGCACTGCCTCCGAGATCGGTGGTATTGGAAGCTTCCTGCACATCACATAGTCTCTCAGTGCCTCCGAGATCTGCCCACCTTTGACCAATCGACGATGTCAAGTGATGACGACATGTGGCGTCAGGGTGTGCGACGTCTTGATGACGTCATTATGACGTCACAAATTTTGGCGACCCGTGACCTCATAGGGCCACGTCATCATATGATGATTTTCAGAATCACTCGTGTTGACGCCACTGACGCCGACGGCCACTGTTTGCGTTTGGTGAGGCGCGCAAGGCTTTCGCCTTATTACTGGTGCCACAGTGCTGTTGTGGGCATTGTCGGGAGGCGGAAGAAAGAGAGGGACTTCGTATTGTATCATAATTGGTAGGCCAGTGACTCTTATCTCTTCCATTCTATTATATATCTATACTTCGTTTTTGCTGGCGCTGAGCCGTGCTCCTTTATGGGATACCGAAAGCAGCGGCGAAAGCACTGGGCTGCCTGTAAGTTTCTGCGTCTGCTATTGCTGTCTTCCTCCCGTGACGCAGTCTCAGCGACCTGCTGATTGTGCACGCGTACTCTAAGGAGGACACCCCCAAGACCGCTGTCCCGCCGATCATCTTCAAGGAAGACCTGGTACGTGCCATCGATGCGTAACCGCTCCCTTCGCTGCGACTACATACGCGAACGCGTCAGTAAGAGCAATTGCCCTATTTTCCCCGTATACATCGAGTGTATTCAGAACGTCAGGATGAATTCCACTCATTCTAAACGTGTTGACTGGACACCGTATACAACGCCTAATCATTGCGAAAGAAATTCCTCTCTCTCTGCAAATAGAGTAGTCGCGCAAGACAACAACTTTTCGAGCAACTATTACCGCAGTAAAACAGCGCCGGAGAACACCCTAGACGACGGCGAACCACACATACACATGACGCACTAACGACTGAAAGTTTATTACTTGGATGCGCAAAATAAGTACCGGTTGTACAAGAATAAACAGAAGATGGGAATATACATGTGTTCATTGTTGTGCGGCCAGTGCTCGTTTTGCGTTCCAAAGAACAAACTTTCAGTTCTTAGTGCGTGCTGTGTATGTGTCGTTCCCCTTCATGTGTAGACCCTTACGTTCTCTGGCGCTGTTTTACTGTCATTATGAACCAACTAGCCCAAAACATACGTCTTGAGGAGCACACCACGTTGCAGTGTAACAAGACATAATAATAACAACAAGTGTTAGGGTTTAACGTCCCAAAACCACGGTATTGTTATGAGAGACACCGTAGTGGAGGCCTCCGGAAATTTCGACCACCTGGTGTTCTTTACCCTGCACCTAAATCTAAGCCCACGGGCCTCAAGCATTTTTGCCTCCATCTGAAAATGCCGCCGCCGCGGCCGGGATTCGATCCCGCGACCTGCGGGTAAGTAATCGAGCACCATATCCACTAGACCACCGTGGCGAGTTTGTAACAAGACATGTCATCAGCGTTACTGCATCTATTACTTACTGCTGACATTACTTCATACGGTGCGCTGCTTTCTGTAAATTGTATATAAAGTGTATAAAGTGTTCTACACTGCTCTATGGTCTATGACGTCACCGCGATGCGCAGGTGGAGGCATGCGAGGCGTTTCTAGGAGAGCTACGCTCGCGACAACGAGTGGCGCTGGCGTTGCCTCTGTTCGGCTACGCCTATCGGCTACGAAACAGCGCGCGTTACGAGTTACGCGCCGCCGTCAGGGGTCCCGCGCCACCGGGACCGTACACCGACGAGCGTGGGCTACTCGCCTATTTCGAGGTGCGTGCCCGTGCACGTTGTCGTCATGAACGTCATGTCTGTAAATAAAATTTGAAACTGCGTCGAATTATCGCGAATGTTATTCTAAAACCTGCATATATGTTCAAGATACCCTTTGAAATATTTGTTCTGTGTTTCTAAAAATCCGCTGAGTTGGTTTCTGCTTTAGAGTATATATAAATAAATTTAAAAAAAACCATGACCGGGAGGTCATCATCATCAACAGCCTTTTAGCAGATTAGCTCAGTGTCTATGCTCCGCTCCGTTCATACCGCTCAGCGGGAGCGTACAAAGCTCTAATCGGCCAATGGAAATGTAGAACGCTATCGCCGCTCCGCTACAGAGCACTAGCAGATAGAGCGGTCACTTTGCCTATGTCGTTACTCGCGCGTCATTGGCGCCTCTGGCAAACACGCCTGTTGAAAGAATCAAACACAAACTTCTGTAGTGACCTGAGCGAGTGAAGTGCGAGTGTATTGGAGCGTAAATGTCCTGTTTTAAAATGGAGGATATTGTAGTATGCCCTATAATGAGCTCGTACAACTGCTCACTTGTACGAGCTCATTGTATAACTTGAAGGTGGCTTTGCCGCAACGTGACTGTATATGAGGAGAAGTCCGCTTGCGTCGCTCCCTTCGTTTTACTTTTTGTATACCGTCTGGTTGGCATAGTTAACTTGTTCGTTGGCGCTGTTTAACTTAACCTAATGTTTTGTGCTAAGGTTGCTTTATGTTTGTTTCGAGCACTTCTTTAAAGTGTCCGCGACACATCGAAGCAGTGACTCATGAGATAAATTAGGTTGGCAACCATTACAAGTGAAATTGCAAGCTATCTTTATGGAATTAACAGTTTCGTTACTTAGCACTTTAATCGCCTGCTTTAGAGCACTTGACGCGGTTGCGTGGTTGAAGCCTGACAGTAATGGAAGTGACGTTCCATTTAGAAGAAATCCCCGTGGGTCGCTCCAGTTTGAGGATACCTGTGCTCCAAATGGCGCTCGCAAATAAGCTTCGCGAAGAGATCCGTGCTCTATATAACTGTACAAATGCCGCATTACAAAACCGCAGCGGTGGCTACGTGGTCGAGCGTCCGCTTCCACTGCGGTAGGTATCGGATTCGATTCCCCGTGCCGAGAGGAACCCATCGGTTTTTTCCTCAGGAGGTAGAGAAGTACAACGACCTGGCGCTCGGTTGTTGTTTGGTATTCATCTCGAAAGGTGCCTTCATAAGGTTCTGTAAGGGCCCCTGGGCGCGTCTTAACCCACCACAGCCTTGGTGAAGTAGTCGAGCATCCGCCGCTGCTGCCGCGGGGCACCCACCAGTAAAAAGGGTACAAGCGCGCTTCCGGCCTGGTGCTCGCACGGGAAGGCACCCACCCTGTGGGAAATTGGCGGCATGTGACCGCCAGACCTAAAAATAAAGTCATCCTTTTTTCTTTCGAAACCGGCAAATCATGAGGTAAAACAGTGCTCGTCCTACCTGTCTCTTGGCTTCTGTCCAATCTCTGCAACGCGCATTTTCAAGCTTACAACGAAAGTATAGCGTTTCGAAGGAACACCGTATATGTCTAAACCGACTTATTGTTTTGTACGCGGTAATAAATTCGAGCTTTAAATTCTTCAGATCTGCCTGGAGTTCAGCTCCGACCTCTGGGTGTCCCTGTACGACAAGGAGGCCGATTGCAAGATCGCCGTCAACAGGGACAAGGGACAGTGGATCGGATACGACAACAAGGCCACCATTCTCAACAAGGTGCGCTTACGCACGCACGAGCTGTGTGTCAGAGGCGTGCGCACGAGGGGTCCGCCGCCCTAATCATCTAAGGGGGGGGGGGGACCCATACCTCTACGCAGCCGGAGCTGTTGTCTCATTGCTTAAATGGTTACGATGCCTGCTTTCGACGATAACGGTGGTCGAGGACCCCTGATGTTGCATTCTATAAACGGTTTTTACCATATATCTGGGAAGCAGCTTTATTAAGTTGCACACCGTGTTATTCGCAATTTCACAGTAGCATTGCGCGCTCCCTTGATTAGTTTAGCGTACCGGACGGACCACAGGAAACGAAACAACAATGATGATTTCGAGCAATCGCGCATGCGCAGCCTTTCTGGAGTGCTATTATGGACATTGTCAAATTTCGCCATTGGTCAACTATGATTGGCCCAGAAGACTGCTACGGCCACTCTGATTGGCTTAAAATGTCGCTATTACGAAATATGACAATGTGGAGGAACTTGAGTGTCCAGAATAGCACCTCAAGTTATAGGCACCATGGCGCGCGCACTTCAGTGCGTACAACACATGCGCCGATGATACCCTCCGCAGGTACTGTTCGCCAAGCGCATGCGCATGGGCGGTATCGCCGTGGTGACCGTCGACATGGACGATTATAATGGCGACTGCGGTCAGCGCAACGTGCTGCTCGGTCAGCTGCACAATGCACTTAACGAGCTCGACCGGCCAATCAGGAGGCTGCCGGCGAACCTCAGCCTGCCTCCGCGGCCGACGACCACCTTTCGGGCCGGGTTCCCTCAAGGAGACCACGGAGGACAGCCGACATCCGCTAGGCCTGGCGGACGTCGTGAAGCCTAACGGTTTTGGGCGCTTTCGGGCGGGAAAACACAGATGAATGCGCGTAAATTAAAGCGAATCTACAACATATGAGTAGCACCATGTATTGCAGAAAAATGATGCGGCCAAGAAAGCGGTACAGAGTGTGGAGACTAGTACTTTCCTGCTACAGCGGAGGAGTGCTCTGCTTTACGGCATAGAATGGCACATAATGACAAAGTAATAGAGCAAATAGAGATGTACTGACAGGAAAGGCGAGACGCTGCCTGTGACAAAGTCGACTGGCCTATTCATAATAATAATAATAATAATAATAATAATAATAATAATATAATAATAATAATAATAATAATAATAATAATAATAATAACAATAATAATAATAATAACAATAATAATAGTAGTAGTAGTAGTAGTAGTAGTAGTAGTAGTAGTAGTAGTAGTAGTAGTAGTAGTAGTAGTAGTCATAGGCGGAGAGTCCGGGTGGGCAACATGCACTTCCTGTCAAGCCTTGGCTATAGAGCAAAAAGGACTCTTCGTTCCCTGGATTATAAATTGTATAATATGCAACAAACCAGAAACGATAGAACACATATTTTTGGATTATTGGGACGCAGTATTTTTATGGGACATTCTTCAGCGCACTTTAAAGAAAGGCTTACCGGTTACTCCCTATGGTATTCGCTTCCTTCCCACCAATACAACAGGCTTCCCCTATGACATGGTTATGCTGACATGCATGCACAGCATACGGAAAACGAGAATGGCGGTGCAAAATGCTGATCTAGAAGCTCGTTCCGCTAGAGAGTATTTAAGAGAAACCTATCGAGTTCAGGAAGAGCCACCAATATGGATGTATATGTTAGATGACCTGGTTTCATTCAAGCGGTTTTAAATATTCGACAGGTTGATCCTTCTATATAGCACCATCATTGTTGTGCGTGTTGTTTGTATTTTGCGTTGAATATGTATGTTTCTGACATGAAGTTGAAAGCTAGCCGTAATCAAAAATAAACGGCATGGCTCTGAGGTAGAATACTGGGCTCCCACGCAGAGGGCCCAAGTTTGAACTCCGTTTCATCCTGGAAATTTTTTCTTATTTCGTTTTTTTTTTTCGCGCGATAGTGGTTGCGGACACCGGCGGCGGCTCATAACAGCTTTCGCTGTAAAAAAAGGACTCATTTGAATCTGTGCAGGTGCACGACCAGCAAAGCTTTAAACACGTACGTCTCACAGCGTCCGACGCGAGTGCTTGTATTCACTTATTTGCGTCATTTGGTAATGATGGTGAGCGCTAGAAAAGGGTATGTGCATTTATCTAATTCATAACTTCGTGGAAGGCAATGACGACGACTATGCAATCACCGTGATCACAAAGTGACATAGGTCGGCAAATTCACTCATGAGTCGACTCACTCAGACTCTGATCGGGCAGAGAGCCTGAGTGAGTCCGGGTGAGTAATATTTTGGTGAGTTTGAGTCCGAGTGAGTCCAGTTGAACAAAATATTGATGAGCCTGAGTCTGAGTGAGCCCTAAACGCAGAATATACTTCTTGAGTGAGTCCGAGAGAGCTCCACGTTTTGCTGCCGACTTACATCGTCTTATCTCCTCATGCTCAGCATTACTATCAGCCTTATGTCGGCTTACGTTTTTACTCTATTCACACATATATCAGCACACTACCATTCATGCACCACATCAATATTTATTGATCAGAGGCGTGAGTTAGGGGAAGGGGTGCCATGACCTCCCCCCGCAAACTCTCTTATGGGAAGTTCTTGATAAAAATATCTTGTGAGTCGCGTATTTCATAAAAATGTCCCTACTGGATCGATATATGATAATGATGATATATGATATATGATGATAACTCGTATTTGAAGATAAAAGATCAAAAGGCGTATAGTAGAGCACTGATTAAGTGAGATAAGACTTTTTGTTGGGCGAGTCGGTGAACGTTCATAATTGCTTTTAAGGCGCGAGAGAACACAATCACAAGAAAGGCGTTAAAGAGGATTGACACCATGATCGAAAAAGCTAATTTTATGCCAACGGACTCATGAGTCGACTCACTCAGGCTCACTCGGACTCAGGTGAAGCCGTGAGTCTGAGTCTAAGTGAGTCCGGCTGAGTAATATGTCGGTGAGTTTGAGTCTGAGTGAGTCCGGCTGAGAAAATGTTTAAGGAGTCCGAGGGAGAGACTTTAAGAAAAATTTTGCTGAGTCTGAGACCGAGTGAGCCCTCAGAGCAAAATATATTTCGTGAGTGAGTCTGAGTGAGCTCCAATCTTTTTTTTGCCGACCTATGCAAAGGGATGAATTCGATGACAGACAGTCGCGTGTTTAACACGGCACCTCTGACGTCGATCTGTCGGGCGCGCTTGAAACCGGCTCCTTTCCTCTTCCCGCCACTAACCTACTTTCGCAGGCGCGGTCCAGTCATTTCAAGTTTAAACGCAAAGAGCCGGTCGCCACAGCAACCGGAGGTAAAGCCTTTTCCTTTCTTGAAGTTTCGTCGTACCGCTGATCTAGGACATACTATGATAGGCAAAGTTGTCAAATTCAGTCACGTTGAGAATTTCCTCAATTTCTCAACACTAATTGGCCCAGAGGGCGGCGGCTACGGCCTCTTAATTAGCTCAGAATGCCGCCATTACGTAATTTGACAAGATGGCGGAATTTGACAGCGTCCTGAGTAGCAGCCCTGGGATCGCATTCTGAGTTGTAGATATCGCCATAACATCGCTTTCAGCGCGCCCTGACAAGTATGGTTGCGGAAATACCCGCAAGCAGTCGCTTCGCTCATAAGCCGCGCTAGATTTTACGTTATGCAAAGCGACACTGTTGCCGAAAGTGATTGTCTCAGAACAAAGGCGTAGCCAGAAATGTTTTTCGGGGGGGAGGGGGCACCTCCTTGATCTCTAGTGGGGGTCGGGCAGGCAGATGTGATCGAGTGTCATTTTAAGCTCTGTATGCCATGGCAAAAAAAAATCGGGGGGGGGGAGGGGGGTCACGGGCCCTGTGCCCCCCCCCCCTGGCTACGCCCCTGTCTCAGAATACGGCCCCCCTGGGTTGATCGCGCACTGCAAACAAGCCGTGAAGTGTCCCTATCTAACCAGTACGTGTTACACCATGGACAGTACAACCGCCGCTTGCCGTTCATTGCGCACTATAGTGAAAGTGGACTGGATAGGTTATTACAAACATGCCCTCGCATACAATACTGCACTTCTATATCCGCCTGCGCCGAGCAAAGGAAGAACGGAAGAGAAATAGACGAAACGCCGACTCACGAGCCGTTCAGAGGCGATTCGTTTACAATGACAGTGCGTTTTCAGTGCGGCTCATCGCCTTATAAATAGATGATCCACTGCCACCGCCACTTTCATGTAGCCGCGTCCACCAGGACGCCAGTTGGGCTGCGCAATTTAACTCTTGCTCTATCTATATATGTATCCTTCGTAGAACGCGTGTCGGCGGCACTTGAGCTACGCGGCTCGAATTTTCGTTTCTCGTGGCTTATGGCGAAACAAGAAGCGATTTCGTAAGTTTTCAGTGTATGGAGGTCGAACGTTTGCCACGTGGAGTGATTTGAAATTTAGACGCCGGTGCAAAGTTTTGCAAATGGTTTCGACGGCCATGGACATTGTGCGCTACACGCGCAAAACTCAAGCCAGGCGTCGCGCGTCCACTAACCCGAAGAAACAGCGTCACCCTTCCGGACGAGCCTAAAGGTGAGCAGAGACGCCTCGAACAGCAAGGCGTAACAATGTGAAGCATACCGCCACGGTCGTCTAGCGATTAAGGTGCTGACTGCTGACCCGATCGAAGGTCGTGCATTGGGTCGAATCCCGGCCGCGGCGGCCCCATTTTGAACGCCAGAGGCCCGTGTTAAAAAAAAAAACCCAGGGGGTCGAAATTTTGCGAAGTTATGGCGGCCCATGTGCTCAGATTTAGGCACACGCTAAATAACTCCAGGTTGTCAAGTTTCCTGAGCCCTCCACTACTGCGTCCCCCATGATCATATTGCAGTTTCTGGACGTAAAACCCCAATAGTATTATTATTAAAGGTGGTTGCGCGAATCTTGGCATTTCGTTATTAGAGAGTTTCTGCGGAGCGAGGCGTCGTAAGTTCGACTTCCGGTGACGGAACTTTTTCTTTTAGTTTTTTCTTATCCATCTATTAGTCTATATATTTTACAACGTCATATCCTTGACAGAAATACGTCAGTGCAGCCGTGGTGGACTCCGACATAAAACACTTTCGTGTTAAAAAGGACACACACGACGCTCTTTTTTTCTTTAATATCTTTAATTTAACTCCTTTTTTTTTCAGTCAGTTTCAATCAAGTAAATCTTGTTTCCACTTTGATAGCTTGCCCTTAGGCATAGCAAAATATGGTTTCAGAGATACACGAAATGATGTGATTCGTGCAGATTTGGCAACAAGCGATAATACGGTTCGGGGATTCAACGATCAATGTCGGGCGGTCGCCCATGCCGCCTGAAGCCTTTTTGCGCGGAGGTGGCGAAGAGGGCTTGATTGCACTCCACAGGAAGTGTGCCATTGTGGCTTCACAAACAATCACTCGCTCAATGAACTCCTACGTGAATGGCTCAGACCCGTGTGCTCGCTTGCTTGCTCGTTATTTCTGGCGCCAACCCACTGCGGGGCATTGACCAAGTAGCCGGTGGTTAAGCGCTGATGCGAACACAAAAATATTACGGAAGGGTAAGGGGAAAGTCGTTATAGATTAGTTATTAAAAGAAATACATGCAGAATAAATGAAATGATAGCAAAATAATTTCTAGAACATGACTGGTGGTCTTTCCGAAATACTGAAGAATTGAATCTCATTTACAAGGTATCATCCTTGTGTCGAACAAGAATTCGCAGAGGGTCCCCTGGATGTTCTTGTTGCTGTAGTTCAGTGAAGCAGCCCCAAAGAAAAGGATGTCTGAGTATTTAACGGAATTCCTAAATTCTAAATGAAATTTAGAATTTGAAACTTCGGGGAGGCCCGAACCCAGTGCCCGAACCCCCTACTTCATGTTCTTCTTAGATGATTATGATTGCCTTTAGTCCTTGCCTTCCTTCACACAAGACGTTCACTCCCACTATGGTGGATCGGTCAAGACACGTATAACCGGTACCTCAATGAACATTAAAAAGATAAAATTTACGTTAAACGTTCTTGGACACGTAACTTCGAGTCGACAGGTGCAAGACGACAAATAATTTTAGCTCAGAATGTGCCAAGAAAAACGATACTAAAGAAAGCCGATTTAGCTGGGTAATCACGCGGGCCCCAGAGCGAGGAAGTGCAGCTCGTGGCACGTGGATGCGGCTGGTGCTCGGTTGAAACCCGGCCAGCTCCAGTCCAGTTCGTGTTGGTTGAGTCGTGGTAATCGACTGCAGCCAGACCGGCACAGGGGTCACCTTGAGTTCTGCTCTTTGCTGGGCCGGCACCTTCGGCAGCATAGCCTACAGGTGAGCGCTGCGAGCCTTTACTTTCTATTTCCTTCCAGACTTATACCAGGTCCTTCTCTTGCCAAGTGCCGCCGCGTCACCGCCACAGCGGAGTTTATTATTTTAGCAGAACAGACTGTTGGGCTAGTTGGTTATCCAATCCATGAACACTGAAAGAATAAGCGCTAAAATTGACGAGCACAAAAAGTCTTTGTCTGTTCTCCTTTTTGTGCTCGTCAATTTAGCGCTTATTCTTTCAGTGTTCATGGAGTTTATTATACCTTCGTTTAACCTGAACCGGCGCTTGCGCGGAAAGGCTGTT